>NC_083547.1:9043512-9344712 GCF_018135715.1 Danaus plexippus
CGGATATTTTTTTTAAACATCTATTAAAATTACTATAGATTATTTAAATTGTTATATTCATCATAGTCTTCTTCTTTAAATGACTAGTCATGATCGACTCGGCTACTACATTAATTACGGAAAGTGTTTTTTTTATTATTATTAAAAATTATTAAATAGTATTTGAAGCGAACAAAATAATTTTACCGTTTTCATTCATTGATTATTGAAGCAGAAAATTTATTAATTTTTACTCCTTACATTAATGGGAGAGCAAGTTTTGTTTTATTATTCCTTCAGTAACTTAAAATGAACACGCATTGTCAATAGGACGAACGAGGGCATAAGTGATGTAAGGCTTCCGTTATTTAGATTAAACGTATTTACAAGTATAAAACCATCGGCAATTTTAAATGAAATTTACTAGAAAATGGTTTACGATAAAACTAGTTTAGATAATATACTGTTACTTTAATTTTACTCTTCAATTCGATAACTAGAAAATTCAGCAAAAATATGAAATCTACAGTGTAATATTACTATGAATACCACCACATAGGTGTGAAGCGTGTAATCTACTAGAAATTTAGAAAGCTCTTATACTGACACAGTGACCTTAAGTGCTGTCAGCTGACTGTATTTCATTTGGGTCTCAATTTCTCGCGCATGCGTGGTAATGTACATCTGATGCGGGATGTGAAATAGGACCTTTACTTTGCAGTACCCTTCCAGAAGTCTTTGGGGGTGGGCGTTTTTAAACTTCCCCTGTCTAGATCGCGAGTGTTAAGTGTTTGGACGATCGCTTTTGTGATTTAACGGTAAGTTTCAACAGGTATCTCAACTCGCATTGAGGTTACGACAAACCGAACTAAATTTTAGATGAAATTTAATTATTACCATGCCGTATTTTTGGTTTTAAAATTAAATTTTCCTCGTCGTTAATAGGATAAAAGAAACATGGGAAGCGTTTGATGTTTTTATTTATCTGATAATAACGGTATGCCTTAAAATTACAAATTATTTTAATACGAATATAATTTCCTTATAATTTTTAAAAATTAATATTTTTGAAACTTTTTTCTTGTTCATTAAAAACTGTTATTGTCTCAATTTGTATTAGTTATGACTGACTAAATTTATTTCAATTAAGACGTTTGTTAGCGGGGCTTCCAACACCAACTGACAAGCGCCAGGCTTGAATATTCATCTGCAATTAACGATTTAAATATTTATTAACTGGTTGGTATTCACTATTCTGTTGTATAACGATATCGAATTTTTAAGGATCTCTCTAGTTTTCTCTGATTAAGTTGCGGTAAAATTTTATTTAAATTTTAGAAGCGAATTTAGTTAATTTTCTTATAAAGATTACGAACATAATTTTTTTACTTGATTTTTATTTTTTTTTCATTTATATCTAAAACGACAGCAGTTACTTAACTTATAACTTAAGATTTAAATTTAAGCTTTCAAACTTTTGACATTTTAAATTTAAGTTTTTCGTTGAGTTTAATAAGATACAATTTTTAATCAATAGGAAATATCGAATATTAAGTAAACTATTTGACTCTTTTGAATTATTTCTGATATAAAATTATTAAATTCAAAGCGTTTTCTCATTATATAATATTTATATTTTATTTAGATTCAAATAATAAAGTTATATTTTCGGTAAATAATGCGTCCTCACCTTTTCAATGTTTATATGTTCAAAAAGGTCTCTGTAAGGCAACAAAGAAGACTCTCATAAATTTAATATAAAGGTATAAAGAAACTATTATCAATTTTTTTCAATGAACCCAATCCCGACTCTAACCTGACCCTTTTACTTTACTCCGCTGAGAATACCTTTTATTAGGACGTAGATCAGGTGTTAGGGAGAAAACTATTTAAGTAAATACGCATAGTTTTTTTAATATCGACAAAAATATACAATTTCTTATACAAATATAATGGGATGGATGATATCGTTTGTCTCTGAACAGATACTCGTTAATTCGTTATGATAAATATTCAGACGGATAAACATGTAATCATAGATATCTCATAACAAACATGATGAACATCAAAGCTTCTTTGTACTAATGTATTATAATTAATACATTAGTTAAGTTATGAGGAAAATAAATGATATTACGTTACATTATATACAAACGATGTAATGTTTCTTACATGTACATGTAATGTGACAATTAGAAGAATTATTTAACTTTACGGTAAAGTTGTTTGAGAAGTGAACTTTTAAACAATGTACTAAGGTTTTAACGTTTGACACACAGATGAGCGGGACAAGAAAGATGACGATCGGATTATTACGTTTAAGAAATGCTCTAAAAGTATCAAAAGTTTGCGGTCTCCGAAACAGTACCTTTAATACCGTTTTAATATTACATTATAATGTTTACAAATCAGACGATTACTTTGTTTGGTTTCCATTTAAGTAACGACAAAGCTTTAACATTATCTGTTAAATGTTACTGAATGTTACTAAGTATATATATATATATATATTTAATAGGTCTATGTTATGCGAGTAAGGAATTCATAGTCGGTTTTGGGCCACTTGATAATAAAAAGAATAAAGACAGAAATTTAATTACATCGTTGATAATAGCAACAACGGTTCACCGACGAGCTCTTTGTACAAAACCAAATAAATAATGGAAAGAACTATCGAATAAATACATTTCAAAATCCTACAAAAATAGATGACTGAAAAACAAAATGTCTCATATTAAGAGAGATGATCCAACATACGGAAGCAAGCCGTATTAATCTTGCATAAACTGACAAGAAACAAAATTCATAATCAAATATCACGAACAACAACATTAATTAGTAGTAAACGTCATGTCGTGGCAATAACATCGTACATACATTTAGAATTACATCTGATACATTATATACAGTACAGTACAATGTATTAATAGGACATATCTATGACGAAACCTCTCAGCATTCCATGGATTCACCATGCGGGTGCGGGTCCAGCGCGTTGCAAGGGGAAGAGCTTCAAGTGCCTGGGACTTTCAACCAATCTAGAACCGTTAAACCACACTGAAGGTTTACGAGCTAGTCTTTACTAATTTTTGAGCAAAAACGACTCAATAACCCCGAACAGCATAATAAATATTCATCAATTCAAATAATATTCAAAGTATTTGGTCGATTTTTCCATCAATTTATGGGCAAATCAATTGTAACTCAGTTTTATAAATAGTAGTCAATAAAATCCGATCGGCGACAACCGAAATAAATACAATAATAACGCTGTGTGTTTCTCTATTAGAATAATATATTATGGGTTAATCTCCTTCAAGTATAAATCTAAGCAATCCAAAAAGAATTCTACTTATAATATAATGGTAGTCACGTAAAGGAAATTTTATTACTTTTGTAAGATTTTATTTAGTTTACAAAAAAGAGGTCGTATATTCATATAATCATTTAAGCGTTTCCGATATTCTGACTTTTAGTTTCTTTAAGATGAAGTTGTTACAAAAGATAGGACTAACGTTAGTAAAAGTGCTTGATAAGGGTCAGATAGACTGGATAAATGTTTGATTTGGTTTTGGGTACGCATTCTGATACC
Source organism: Danaus plexippus (assembly GCF_018135715.1). Lineage (NCBI taxonomy): Eukaryota > Metazoa > Arthropoda > Insecta > Lepidoptera > Nymphalidae > Danaus > Danaus plexippus. The sequence continues at coordinate 9,047,084 of NC_083547.1, forward strand.
ATCATTACGTATAATTTATACCGTATTATATATTTAGTATGAATATACATTTTAAAATGTAAAGTCTCATACTTCTTATCTAATTAACTTCATATAAAAATCTGTCGTAACTGTTTTAAATAAAATAAACATATTTTTTTTTACTATGAAAAAATATTTTGTTTTAGAAATAAAATGCAAATTGAAGACAAAGACATAAAAATTCATTGACACGAACAGGATTAGAACGCTGAACTTCCGGAGTATCATGTTTCATTTGCTTTGCCAACTAAGCTGTCGTGTTTAATGACTGTGACACACACACATTCATATATATATATATGAATTGTAATTAAAAAAAAGTAATAGAATAGACAAATATTATGATAAAAAATATTATCACGGTTTATTTGGAAGTTTTAAGCACTCTATCGTCTACATTGTTATATAAAAAAAAACTAATAATCTCAACTCTGATGAAAATATTCATGGAATAAGGTCAATGGTTATTTTTGATAACCTCTCTAAAATTACTAATTACCCCGCAGTGAAGTTGCGGCTGTTTGGTCAAACAATTCATCGCTAAATTAATTATTACGATGTTCCCTTTGAATTTCGCTTGTATTTTTTTTTAATAAATTATTATTTACTACGGTGATCTCTTAATTGAGTCATTTAATTAAATACTTTGCCCAACTTGTATTACTTAGAGCTTGTTTTATTTATAGAAATATTATTTATAATTTGAGTTGAACAATTTCCTCGGGAACGGAAATATAAATTGTTACACGCGATTTTCTTGGTGTTTTCAATTGCGCGACTCAATTTCTTAAAAATAAAATCAAGTGACTTCTCATTTGTGAATATAGCATATTTTATTACGTTATCACAGTTTCATTAACAAAATATACAGAAATGTATCCGAACACCAACAGTCTCTTGAGAATAAGTTAATAAAAGCCCATATTATTATTCCTCAAATGCTATAAGTACAAATAACAGAAGATAAATATTTTAATTTATGTGCCAATGTTTCATCAAGCATACACAGGCCGCGATGATGTTTCAGGAAGAGTTACAGTCGTATGTAGAAATAAAAACATCTAGTCATAACTTTATCGTTAAACTTAAATAGGGTCAAATGATTTTAAATTTAATAATGAATTTAATTACGTCTATTAAATTAAAATATTTTATATTATCCAGTTGAACGTCTTAACTGTGGTTTGAATGTAAAAAGTAACTGAAATCTTATAAAATATATGGAGAAATGAATTAATTTAATACATTTTTCATCCAGCAAAAAATATTATTTGAAAGGATATAAAAATCACACTTCTCGCACGCGAAGCCATATACATTCAAAGCACATTAACTCATGAGGTTTATTAAAAAAGATTTGGATATTAGATGATAGAGTATATTACGCCATTACGACGTGTATTATCGTTAAATTCGTAAAGACGTCAGTTCAGAATTAGTATAGCATATTAATTTGTTAAATGGATGTTATACAGAGACGATATTGATTTAATTACAAGTTGAATAAGGCGTAACGTTAACCTATAATCCCGTAATCGTATAAATTTAATTTAGAATTAAGTTACCGATTCTTGAACTGTGCGAAATTCTAAATTAGAAGCAGAATTTTTAACACAATTCGAAAGCACGTGTTCCGAGGTCAGACGAAAAACCCGCAAGTTGTTTAAATCTTTGATCATAGAATGCTATTACTGAGCCGCTGGGCCCTTCCCATGAATAAAATATCAGCTTTTGGGAATAGTCGCGTTAAAACTCCGGCCTCCGCGGCGGCTTTACACGTTCAAGCCTCCTTAAAGTTTCGCCTTTTAGATTAGTGTAAGTTTGCTAAAAACGTCGGAAGCGTAGGAATTACTTTAATTTTTTTAAATTCATTACTGAAATCCTCATAATATTTATATTCACTTTGTAGTTGTATGTTTACGATTTTCTCGTAGTGTAGCTTCTTACATAATTTTTATTTAGTTTTTTGCAATTATAATTATGGCCGTGTTTACTAAAACATGACGTGTTATTATTACGATGTGTACATAGCTTTAATCGAACTCAATCAATTTAAAAAATCCTGCTTAACATGAAAAAAAAACTGCGAAGTTTTAGACCCAGGCGAAGGTTGAAAAGTTGTATAAATCTCTGGTTATATAATACAGTTAGAAATCTTGAGATGGTTACGTGAATAAAATATAAGTTTCTGGAGCAGAACCTCAAAGCTAAGGCCCAGCTTAAGTAGCCCCTTTCCAACGTTTTGACTTTTGAATGGTTTAAAAAAGATTTAAAATCGAATTTAAAGATTATTGTTCAAACATCTTACATATTGTAATACCAAAATAAGCGAGACCTTTTCCGATGGAATCAGAAGCGTCAATTAACTGAGAATTTCATTTTGTCGCTGGAGGAATTAATATATGAGGCAATAAGCAGTAGTGCAGCTCTGTGGTTTTGAATTATAGTTTACCCAACGGCTTGCAAGACTAGAAGCATTTGCTCGAATTAGACTGGCAAAGGAAGTGCTCATTAGTGCCACAATATTTGCTCGCATTGCCTGAGAAAACTTGCTTTTATTCTTAATACCAAGCAAGTTTGCACGTTGGTGTGAATTTGTACAAAATTAAAGCTTTTTATATACTTTTGAATGGTAAAATCTTAGGTCAATTTTAATTGCTACTTTAAAAAAAAGTGTGATAATTTGCTGTCTGACCGCTGCCAATATTGTTTGCAAGTGAGAATCTCTCCCAAAACTTTGAATTCCTCCTTAAAGTGTACATTCTGTTTTTATTCAAGTAACTTCCATTGGCATCAGTGAATTCACTTGAAATTTTAAGTTAACATTATTTTGTCGTTTAAAATTCCGTCCGTCACTCGACAACGGAAACTCGTTAGAGAAAGCAGTATCAGCCGACGCCCTCGCTTCCCCTTAATTTAGATAAAGTACTGTCTTTTCGACAACATTCAAATTACTTGGATGTATTGTAATGCTGACTAAATTAAGTAACAAGACTTTCTGAAAATCAGATAATTGATGCTATGCTTTTGGAAGATTCAATCTCTTTTCTTTTGTCTCGTTTTGGTCGAAAAGGGAATGGCGACCTTAATAAATAATAGCAAGTATAGAAATGTCGAGTATCGAGACTAAGGAAAACAGAGTTGTCGTGCATGTACATACCATGTAAAATATTATACGCTTCTTCGTTTTCCCTTACCAGCGCCTTACGTTGTCACAAATCATAATAAAGCTAAAAATAAAAGCCTATCGCGCTACTCACCATAATTTATAACGAGTATAAGACGGTGTGATATATGTTACAACGAATAAAAATACATGAATTTGCAAGAAATTTACATTTTGAAAGCGAGAAATTATTTATTTTAGCGAAACGTCATAAAATATAAAGCAAATTACACTTTTAAATAGTTTTAATTGCAAAGTTAAAGGAGTCTTTCTTGTATTTCTGTAAAATAATAAAAAAATAAATATAATTCTTAATATGCTCTTAGATGTCCTTCGGAATTATTCTATTGAATATATAAGTAAAGGCTTAAGGTTTTTCGAAAATTTACTATACTACGAAATTTTGTGTCTACTGCCGTCTTCGATTAAACAATCAAATATCTGATTCAGCGTAAAGAATCGGTTATACGTGATGGTGCATCGCCTTGGTCGGGATGCGGGCTCGCCAAATATCGTAAAGCCCGCATAATCCAAGTCTAATTTGCATATTAACTGTTTAAACTAATAAAATTTATATAAACAGCTATTATTATTTAATTTCATTTTACTTAAGTAAAATTTAAAAAAAATTATACACAAAAAATATAGGCCGGAAATTTTCAAGCCATTGCAAAATACAAAAGAGGCACCTTTATATTTAAGTTAAAATATTTTTTTATTTTTAACACAATTGGAAAGCACGTTTTCCGAGATCTATGTCCATTAATATGTAGCATTTTTTTATAAACCTAAGTGTCAGTTACAAACACGGTATGTTTTTGTTGCAGGATGTAATTAAATTTACATTTTCGGATTCGTGGCAATATAACCAAATAGGTAAATTCTTGCGACCAAACGATGAACTTTTACAACTGTGAACTGAATAAAATAAGTAACGAGTAAGTGTCATTTTATATTACTCTCGTCGGAATTTTGGGCAAATAAGTAATATTCTTATATGAGTTTATCCTCGTATGAACTCGTAATGGCAGTCGTCTGAGTCATAAGAAACGCTAAGCTGTAACCGACAACTTTGTTCCGCGGACTATAAAATTCAACGGCTTCCCGCATATGAATTTATTTCTCGAACATGTGTTGACTAAGGCTTGGTTTACACCTTACGATTTTTTATTAATTTTCGAAAATTTCAGAAGGCTATTATAATATTTTAAAGCACCTAAGACGCTTAATAGATTGAAAAACAAATTACTTACTGTCTACATTTTTTCCACTTTACTGTTACAATAGGATTCTATTACAAAATGAAATCGGAACTAGATACTTTTTCTTGCCTTTTATTTTGTAAATTTTTATATCGTGATAAAAAATAACTTCGTCCTAAGTAAAGTAATTATAATTTCGATTACAGCAACATCTCTGGTGTAGACCGAGCTTTAAGAAATGAAAATATGCGAGTCACGTAAACGGGAAATTGGTGCTGTAATGTTGTTTAAGTTTAAATAAATTGGTACATTTCTTCATTACACAGGGTTTTATATCTAGAAAAAAAATCGCTCTCTCTGCTTCTAAGGAGTTTATCTAAACAAACATTTTAGATTTTATTCACTTTTCACACATAAATATACGGATGAACGAAAATGCTTTTAGTTTCATATGAAAAATACGAATACACAGTAATCCAAGGATAAGTCCCGGACAAAGCAAATTACCAACATCACTAGTACACGATAGATGGCTCGTTCAGATTATGGAACTACCCATCGAGATATTTAAGATATATGTCGCGATGAGCTTCACACATGTTACTCAACGAATCGTGAAATACATGATTATATACCATTATAACACATTTGGAATCAGTTCTTTACTGAATACGCAAATAACGAAAATATTTAATTAGTATTTTGAACCAACTATAAAATAAATTGTGAATCTCAAAGTAAAAAAAAACCTTTAATATCAAAAGATAAGGAAATTATCAAAATATAAAATGCAATGCCAAGGAAGACAAACTTAAATAGGACAAAAAAATATTAAACATTAAAGGATCAAAGAAATCAGTTCACTCAAAAAAAATACTGCAAAAATTTACAATAATATATAAATGTAGACTAATATAGAAAGAGAAAAACTGTCATCGACATTAAATAATTAATAATAATTATTCTAGCTGTATTATTAAAAAAAATAAGGTGCCAATGTTTCTAAATATATTTGTTAAAGATAAATATATAATAAATATAACATAACTTTGTCACATATTTATCTTTGTAAATCAAAACGAAAAACGTCACTAAAAAGAAGTTAATATAAAACTTGGTATATAATTTTTTTTACAAATTTTATAAACATGAGACGAAATCTCTCAGCATTCCATGGATTCCCCGTGCGGGTGCCGGGTCCATCGCTTTGCAGGGAGAGGAGCTTTAATAGTACCTGGGACTTACGACCCAGGTATAGGTTTAAGGGGCCCATATCTAACACGCGTTAAACGCGCACCTCCACACTCCAATCTCCTCTCTTTACCTTACCAAATTTGAAACGAACCTACTAGGGATGCCTTCAAAGCACGTTCCAAGAATGTACTGATGTTAGTTCTTGACAGGCCTAATTCTTTTAGTAGACTGTAGAGAGATTTGGCTGTTATACCTCTCGCTCCTACTTCTACCTTATTAACTTATTGTAGCTATGGGTAACTGTATCTTGTTTGTTTATTCGTGATTTCAAATTAACAATTTTTACAAAGCCAGTCTTGTTATTAAATTGTAGCTATTTGTGTTTATATAATTTAATAATTCAATATGTCCGCTGCCTTTATTGATTTTATTTCAGTGGAGGAAAATCTTTTACTATTTATAAATCCTTTCTTAGTCAGAGAATAATGAGATTACTAGGTATTGTCATAGTATTGATTTTAAAAAAGAAACTACGTAAACAAAGCCTTGGGAAAAGCTCAGTTTACATATGAATAAGTGCTGATAGTGTAAATTTAATAGAGAGTAAACACAGCTTGTTAAGCAATTCCGGGACTAATCCAGTATTAAATGTAAGCGGTTACGTTCGTGTTTGTTTTGTCACATTAATATCTATTTATGTGTTGCTGAGTCGATCATGAAAATAAATACATATTGCGGTGGTACTATTTTGATTTCATAGATTTTATCAATATATTGGTTTAGTGGTTGAGTAAACATTTATGAATAAATTTACCTTACTCCGTATCTAACTTATCTGCTGAATATTGGCAGACAATATTATACTGGAAATTAATCTCCGTTTACATTAATATTTCCCTACGACTTAAATATGTTCTATATTTATTTTCTCCTTACCGACTAGCTACTAACTGTTGATTAACTAATAATTTAATAAATACACAATTTATTGATATAAAGTAAACTAGAATGTCTTTGAAACTAAACTAAAAAGATTTAATTAAAAATATTCATCAGTGAAGTGTCAAACGTAAAAGGATAAAGAGTAAATTTGGAAGTACTTTAAAGTTTACTTAAACTATAAAATTAGCCTCATCCATCAGTAAATTTCATTACGGCAAAGAAAATTCTTGGAGTTGTGGTCACATTTAATGAAGTCTTAACAAATAATCTCGAGATTGACTCATCACTCGATTGTATGAAAAATTGAAGCAGCGGTTCCTCGTATTAGTTTTCATTTTCGAAATGGAATACAAAATGAGGATTTTTATTATGATTAAGATGCTTTCGTTTATTAAAATGGAATTGGTTCGAGTCCGTGTGAACTAGTGCGCGTTGTGAATAACTAGGAATGAATGGTTTTATTTTTATTCTAATAAAATTGTTTGTTGCTTATTTGAAGAAAAATATTCAGAAGGTAATTTAAAAATATGTATTCTCATTTCTGTGTTAAAACCCGTTTTATTTAAATTACAACAATATAAATATATATATGTTGGAGTAGGAAGCACTTTGTCGTTCTTTAAAAGAGTGAACTCAGCATAAGAGACGTCACCGATGCTTATATTCCTGAAAGTCGTCACGATCTCAGACTCTTGAAGGTAACCTCGTAAACGGTTGGACGAACACCTTACTTCGAAGAGGTCCAATCCCTGCAACGGCTCGAGCGAGACTGACACTCATTGTTGTAACTACACTTGCACACGTGGCTAAGCAGGTAGTTATGCGGGTAACACCTGAAAATTTTAACTACCCTCAATTATTAGTTATTCATAATAATAAATATATAACTTTCTGTCTGTTGTTTTCTGTTACCTCATCGAAGTCTAATTAGTTTTATCTTCAAAAGATTTTGTGATTAGTTCGTGCTGAGATATCAATAGCAAAAATATTTAATTATTGTGTACATGGTATGCAAATACAGAAAGTCGTAATTAATAAATATATATATATATATACATAAAAAACCTTTTTAATTTAATCGATCAATGTGGTCTCTTTTAAAAGACGCTATCATATTTGACTAACGTATTAATTTAGGTTTAATTTTTATTGGATATTTATTACTTGCCATTAACCATGTACCTGACTACACGTAACGAAAAGAGCCTTATTATTTGTCATCCACTGATTTTTAGTTACGCAAGTAAAAAACTCGTCCTTTAATCTAATACAGATTCCACTCGCTGTGCCTTGAGGTTACGGACCTCTGATACAATGTTTTTTGAGGGTACCTTAACTGTAAGATAGTTGATAGACATGATTTGTAGACAAATTGAAAATGTTTTTAAATTCTATATTCTTCTCAAACTCTCTTAATATTTTATTTTAAAAAGATTTAAGTAACCGTTATAACTTAGTTTGAAAATTTTAATTCCTAAAATGAAGCAAGTTATTTAGTTTACTTGTTATTCTCCACAAGTAAATCTCGTAACAAGATTTTATACCATTTAAATTATGTTCCGAGTTTACAAGTAGATACTAAAAGTTTTAAAGTTTTTTTGCTTTTTATAACATTCAAGTAATTTTTTTTTAAGAAAATTATTAATGAAAATTTATTTTAGAATAGTCAGAGATATACATGTTAGTCGACTAATCCTTAGCAAGTCCCTTCATTTGCAACCCATATCGTAGAAAAAAATATAAGTCCGCAAATTTAAAAATGCCGTCACGATGGATTAAAAATGACCTTAAAAGTTAACCATGCAGTCATCCAAACGGAACTTTTACCCAAAATTTTGACAGGATCGTTTCAAAATCGAGTTGCAAAAGTTTCAACGAACCAATTAAATACATAAATATATACAAAATTGCAAATTAAATACAAGGGAGTAATAATGTTTAAATGAATGCGATTATTTACTTGGGTGTGTTAAGATAAAATGAACAATTGAAATTAAAACTCTACCATAATCTTCACGGCATGTGTAGGTTAGCTGCTCTTGTATATACCTTCCTCCATTCCCCTGGCTAACTCATTAACATTTATGGTTTAAATTCATTTACTGTCAGTAAAATTCTGGATAATTTTCTTAACTACTACATTTTAAGTGAAATCTTCATGAATTCTTAAAAGGCGAAGAAGTCTCAGAGTGTTCTGAGACTCCAAACTGCATAACTCACAAACTATTGACATAAAAGTAATTTAAACTTCTACGAAATTTAAGAAGCTATCTGAGTGTAATAAATGTGATTCGACCGTATTAAGAATTTATTTTATGGTTACCTAAAACATGATACAAGATGTATTGTAATCATTTGTATTGTATTTTGCTGGTTTTCGTATTTTTATCGTATCGAATCGTATAATAAGTAACGTGATAAAAATACGAAAACCAACAATATACAATACAAATGATTACAATACATCTTGTAGTTACTTATTTATTCATCATTAATCAAACAAAGGCATTGTCGTCACCAATAAAGACTTAAAAAAAGCACTAATCTCTATCTTTAGTATTCACACAAAAAATAAAACACTCTTATATATGTATATAATGCTTTCTTCAAGGACTGGAGTGGAAATTTATTAATATTATAGATTATAGTATTTGTTGTAGAGATGGTATTTAAATGTAGGTACGGGTTTGGACGGTAAAATTCACACTTCAGACTTGTGTACATAGAAATATAATGTTATGTACTCGTAAGCCTGCACGATTAGTTATCTACTTTACGTAAAGCAGCATGCATTTAGCTGAATTCAACAGAGTAAGAATACACAGAAGTTACAGCCAATAAAATCCATAAGTAAGTCGTGTTTTATAATAATCTATAACACTATTAATGCTGGTAACAATACCTTCATAACTATCAACAACCTAACATAACCACTGTGTATCATGACAAGGATTTTAACGTGTTAAATTAATCAAGCTAGATCTCTATCCCGTATCCATTAGCGCCGTACATTGATTTTATTACGAAGACCCATTAGCAGAACGGATGTATGTATGAATGGTTGTACGTAATTCAATATTATTCATTATTTATTTTGTTTAAATTCAACTCCAATTGTTTTCATGTGTATTTATTACAAAGAATTGTGACATTGAGTAACATCTCTTAATTTTTAACTGAAATATGCTGAAATAATGTTAAACTCACACTATTTTAAAGTAAGTGATATACGAGCTATTATATAATGTTTAATTACTATATAAATAAGCATGAATTCGACAGAAGTTTTCCAGTGATGGAGGCTTAAAAATACATAACAAATAATTTCTATTTAACATTATGTGGTTAGTATAAGGATAGGATGGAAATAAATGGAGCAGTGGGAGGACTAAGACTTGACTAAGTTAATTTCATTCTATTCTTCAAATGAAATAGATAAATGCTGTGTGGACATACATAGGTAACCAACCTACAAACGTAACAAATTAAAAGAATTCATTCAAACTTTATAATGGTTTAATAATTGTAGTCATAAGTAATATGCATTGTTTTCTGTGTGATATCCAGATAAGTAAGTGTGTGTGTTGTGATAATCTATTAAATTTTCTTCGAATCACGTTTTCTTGTTAAGCTCAAAGTTTAATATAATCTAAATGTATAAATCATAACATGCATAAAAAGGTAATTTAAAGTTTTCTTATTCAATACAGATAGAAGCAATTAATTGTAATATAATTTTTCGGAACAGGGAATTAATTTAAACACGCGTATTACATAAACATTATAGGGACTTAAATTCAGATCACGTTGCTACTTAAAACCAGAGAATATCAGAATGTATTTATTCAATTTATATCATTTCCACTTCTACTCTTCCATTAAAAGGAATTTTCGAAAATTTATTTACCTTACAATAGAACCGGGACGAGTTTTTCAGTGTTTACTACATTATGTATTCAATAGAAATAATGTTCAGAAATAAAAGATGATTCAACAAGAAAATTAAAATAATGAATCTCAAGTTATAATATTTATTTTATGCGAAAGTTATTCGGTTATTTATAACATCTTTTAGCAGCGAATATGTGAGAGAAAGTAAAGATTGTATGAACATTTGAAGAACATGTTAAAGTTCTTTGGAATGAAGTTTATTTTATATATGAAATAAATTTTCAAAGAAACCAAGTTAGGGGGAGGTCGGAGGTTAACAAAGTGTTTTGCGAAAATCAACTTCTTAATATAACATAGAATAAAGCGGACTTCACACGTCATCGGTTATTGAGCGATCGCTTCACGCACCATTAACTACGGAGCAAGGCACCGACCTTTCGCCGTTCTGATGAATTGTTAGTAAATTGTGATGAAGAAGTTTCCAATCAATACGCAGACTTCTTACAGTTAGAAGCACTTTATAATTTAAAAGAACACAAGCGAGGAATCATTTAACGGTCAGGGAAAACTAATTAAGTCTATTCATGTTGATTCACTAAAACTGATTGCGATTAACAGCGAGAAATAGTGTATTCGTACGAATGAAATGATAACTTAAATAATAACCCTTTCTAAATATTTAATATTTTTGTAGGAATCTAAGAAAACATATTCTTTAACGTTTTATTAAGTTATTACGTAAATTATATTTCACGTTCGAAGGTTGAAAATTTATTTACGTCACGGCTCGTCATTACATCTTGGAAGGCCGCTTTATCTTCAAAATGTTCTGAATAACACGTCTTTCTAATACCTCATTTATTCCGGGCTTTTACGTTGCAATGTTGTATTAAGATAAAAAAATATCACATGAAGATATAGGAAGAGTCAAACACGTGGCAATTTTCACATTATGATAAAATTTCACTGACAGAAGATACGTCTCAAATATTTAAACACTTTTCATTGATATGATGTTAGAAATTAGAAAAAAATAATTATAAACCCACAAACAAACAACTCATGGATTTGTAACGTAAAGTGTTAACTGTAGTTATTGTAATCTGCCTTCTACATGTTTGTTCCATTTTGATTCTTATTCTCGGTTGACTCGGTCGAAACAAACGGTAATGGAGGGCCGTGAAATCTAAAAACATAACGTTTCTGCTGTACGCTTACAATACTTATCTTAACAAATTCCTTAGAAATGGAATCAGGAAGTGCATTGTGTTCTTTTCTCTGGGGAAATAAGTTGTAGAGAAGTAACATCTTTAACGATTTCATTTCCTAACTTGTACAATGGTGTGTACGCTCTGATAATTTAAGCAGTCCTTTTTAACAATTTGAATTAAGAGTCTTTTAAATTCGCCTCGCATCTTATAATAGGGATTACGTCTTCAATATTGTCATCGAACAATGGAGGTCCGAGGCTTTAATTTTCTAAGCCTTATTTGTGAGGAGCTTTTTTCTTAATAAATTTTCTTGCGTTCTAGGCTCTAGGATTAATGTATATTTTCCATTATGTTACATTTACTTTCTACTTTATTTTAATATCAATTAAATATATGCTATGAATGAAATGCTTAATACTTTTAAAACTTATAAAATAACTATGACTTAGTAGTAAACCTAATTATAGAAATTTATTTTAATGACAAGTACGTAGCACATATTTAACTGAAGTGCTTTTACCAAAAGTTAAATGAGTATACACAGTAATAACGCAAAGCATACCATACAGTTGTCACCGAGCAGTCACACTTGCCAAAAGCAATGGACTATGAAACCGTAATACAAAACAAATCCACTACACAACCCTTTTCGGTCCATAAAATTTGACAATAAGGTTCAAATTACGATACCAGGAAATTCAGCATGTGTCCGTAAGTGCAGTCATGGATAACAAGAGACCCATGGTCCGGAAATTGACAATAAACATTTGGGTACAATCTAGGAGTTTCATTTGGAGGAAATACGAAATTTTGTTTATATCTCGACGAGATCGTCTTGGGGTAGAATGACTATAATGAGAAAAATATTAATATAGCACCAAACGTATTATTAGGTTTTTTAAATAATGAAAAATATATTTCACAGTAAAATGCACAAGTAATTTTAATACAAAATTTTAATAAATGTAAGTAAGCCGAACATTGTCTGAAATATTCCCATTTAAGCGGCGGAGCGGAGGGTGTTTCCGACACTGCTGACCGATGTCCACAAATTGGATGCTGTGTATACGTACAGCAATTTACAATTGCAGAACGTTGACTACAACTCATTACGCACGATCGCTTAATAAAGGAATTCATTCAATTTGAACGATGAAAGATTTCAGCTTATTGGTAATCTATCGATTAATTCCAAATGTAATAAAAATTTGGCGAGTACATGAATTACATTAATTTTAATTTGTTAATATTTTATAAACAATAGATTAAGACTTAGAAACGCTAAAATGATGATTATATACAGTATTATAAAGACGAAATGATTTTAATAAAACAGCAGAGGTTTTTTACGAGAACATGGTTTTTCAGGAAACAAATTGTGACAACCTCTGGGGAAAAGAAGATTTTTTCCTTAAAAAATATCTCGAGATGTATATTGGAAGTTGCGGGATAAAGCTATATTTATATTTCTATTATAAATAATTAAACGTTACTTCCTTTTCTAAAGCGTGTGTAAACTCAAGCCTATGAAACAAATTGTCTTTTAAATATTTTATAACATTCCGGGAATAGATTGTAATTGGTTTGTGAGATGGGGAATAAGTCGACTGAGTATTTCTTTATATAATCAATCAGGTCAGCCTGTCCGCGTCCACTAGTGAAAGTACAGCTCTATATAGCCAAATGCTTACGACACAATTAACCTAAATTTAATGTTCATTCAAGATCATGATTTATTATTCATTCATCGAGAATTCTTAGAATTGTCTGTAATTTGTTATTTTGTGTAAGCGAAATAAATAAAGTGTACATTGTTGACGGTTAGCGCTTTTTGATTAAATTACAGTGTCATTAGTAAAATAATTTACAATGCCGGGAGTTTGTGCTGCAAAATAAAGATATTTTAGGTAACAGAAACTATTTGAAAGCTAAAAGTATTCAATCTGATAACACGCACAGTATAATATATTTTTTTTACACTTAGTGTCATATTTTAAGGATTGGATACCAAGGGAACGAGATGCATTTATTAATTATATAATTTTATTTCAAAGTAATAAGCTTCACTAGACTGGTGAAATATAAAATTCTGATCGTTAAATTTCTGAAAGATATATACATATTTTATTTAATTATAGTATAAAATCTATTTAAATTTCAACGAACTCTGATAACAGTAAAGCCACAATGCGATCCCACTCTCATTAATTGCGTGTTATATTATTGTCATAAAACTGTTCGAATTCTGTTTAATCGACTCCTCTATGAATTAGCTGTAGGTATGCTGAACTGACAAACGCTAATACAAAATACGGTATATCGGGATATGTAGATTTAAAATTCATTGTAAAATAAGAACCTAAGACGAAAATAAATGAGTGCTTTACTCTCTAAAGTTTATATTTTGCAACTTTAAAGTCCTTTCGTACATCTACTAAAGTTATTTATGCCAGGGGTTCTTTATTCGACAGCACAGGCATTCGATGTATTCATTTTTGTCCGTACCCCGTATTTTGCGGTTACAAGGTGCAATAATATATGTTAATACCCGACTGTGGAATAGAATAGAAATTCTGTTAACTGTGGTGGAAAGTTTCACGGTTCATTCTGATAAAGCTTTATTGTAACTATTTGTATCGCTATATAGGTAATTGCAGGTTGGCGGATCTTAACGGGGTCACTGAAATGATTCTATAAAATATAAGGATTTAGAAAATACTTCTTATCCTTGACGTCCATTACTTGCAAGATGTATTTATTTACATAAAAAATAGTAAATTGCAATATGGACAATTAATGAACAATTAAATAAAACAAACTGTCCATTTTATGTTAGTTTTTGCATGTGTTTAAAAACGTTGTAACACTTTCCTCAGCATCTCAACTGATTTCGGATATCAGTATCGTTAATTAAAAGAAGAATGGATTAACTTTAAAGAGCCGTCCGTGGATAAACGATTTCCAGTAAAATTTTCAACATATTTCACAAAATAAAAATTCAAATAATCTCGTTTCATATTTTATTTTAATTAACAAATAGAGATATTTTGACTTTAAATTTTAATTTTAATAATTCTTAGAGATACTCACAAGAATGTTTTTTTTTGGGTTATGATTTTTTGTATCGAGGAAATTTTGATTGATAGTAGTATGTTGATATGATGGGCTTTCCTTCTCCTTTTCGTAATAAAGTACTTCTGTAAGTATGACCCATGCCTGAAGTGGCCCGGAAATTCTAGAGATTGAATGTTGGAAATTGTCTCCCATTTAACTTTGTGCCTATCGCCGTGTGGGTGGAAACTTGAGATATCCCTACCATATCACAGACTTGTTCAACGATTTGATATAAAACCATCCTCACACGCTCTTGACCACGATTGATATTACAGCCAATAAGGGGAAATCTTCTGTATTGTTAGGACAAGATTACTTGGGTGAAAGGATAAATCTTGGATTAATATTCAAAATAATATTGAAAAGATTAATAAAAAAAAAGAAAAATTCATCGACAAAGATATGACTCAAACGAGAAACCAACTCGAAATGATTTAATTAAATGTTTATAATAGTGAGTAAGTTTGTATTGTATACGAGGAATATTACATTTTTGGTCTAGATGTAAGAATAGATTTTGGCTCTGTATGTATCACAGTGTCTTAAAACTATATTGAGACTTTGAATGAGATACATTTTGTGTCACAATAAGACATGTTACTAGAAGGACTGTTTTGATTCCCAAGATACTTGTGTGACAGACATTTAAATGTTCAACGTTCCCTCTAACTGAAAACACTTAACTCACTAAGTACAGCGATACTCCAAACATTTGTTGTATCTATAATTAACTAAGATATATTTTATTTATAATCCATATATTATGTTTTTGCATCTCTTCCTATGATCTATTAAGTTATTGTTATAAGTCTTACTTATAATTAAATAATTATTATCAAAACTTACTGAAAACAAGTAGAGAGATTGAAAAAAATTACCTCATTAACATTACTTCAATGTTTCGTCTAAATTGTCCACCTAGCACATTACGCATTACAAACAGTGGTATAGTAGAGGTAAAGCGAAAAGTGCTTGGAAGCCAATATTCCGGCACCAAATACACATCCGCAGATCGTATAGCGTTAATATTCTTACGAATAAAAGAAAAGTAATTCAGGCAAGATTGCAATTGTAAATTGCAAATTGAAAAAAAAAATTAAGTTGAATGTCTTTTGCACTACTGATTTCCTATTCAATAAGCATTTGCTAAATATAAAAATAAGATAAAAAACACGATTTAGAAAAAAAACTAATCTAAGTATATTTCTATATATTTATTTAATATTTTACGTACGTACATAAATACGAAGTGGTTAGTCTTTTGGTAGCCAGAGTGCAAAAAGAAATAACTTATCCTTAAAGCGGCTCTGGATTGGACTGTCATGATGGATACGTTTGGAACCAATATAAAATTCCAGAGGATATCTGGTGGTCAGCGTTCAGGCCAAACATATTTCTGTATTCGCGAATTTTAAAGCGCTTTGTGTTAATAAAGCTTACGGTGCTTTGGGAAACCAACATCCCCAAAGACCATGGCATCAAGGTCGACAAGTATTACGAGCTCAAGAAAAATTTGTAAGCGGTAGAAATGCGAGTGAGACGTATAACGATTAAATCTCTCGACAACTTACTAAAATACTTGGGCCTGTCCAGAACTAACATTAATTTATTCTTAGAACGTACTTCGAAAACAGTCCTATTAGGTTCATTTCAAATTTGGTTAGGTAGAGAGAGCAGTTTGTACGGCGGAGGTGAGCGTTTAAAGCGAGTTAGGTAGGAGCCCCTTAAACCTGGGTCGAAAGCTCCAGGCCGTGGTAAAACGCCAATCTTTGCAATGCGATAGACCATAGAATGCTGAGAAGTTTTCGTCTATTTCGTCATTATTCAAAAAAATTGCGTTTAAAAATTAATCTGTTAGAATCCTGGCTGTTGATATGTTAATATTCAAACTATTATCGCTTTTTTTCTATCTGTACAAAACCAAATTAAAATGTTTTTACTTTACTTAAGGATCTCTTTAAAATATTTTTTCTTATGAAATATTCCCATTTCCATTTCATGTAGGTACATAAGTTGGAAGTGATATATTTCAGCAAGCCGAGCCATAACAAGGAAACGTCTGCGAGTAATAAAATCTATAAGCACGGAGGCTGTGCAGGTATTGCTCACAAAAATAAATTCATTCTCATTTTATTACAAGAAAAAACAACCCTAATTTTACATAAGGCTGACAGAGTTAATAAATTGTTACCTTACCTACGTTTACAAAATATAAGGTATGTTAGAAGAAATGACATTTACCATAACAATGTGCTGGGAATCTCCATCCACATGATAATAACTATTAGTTGTGTTATGTGTTATTATAATACAAGGCGACTTATGTCTTAAAATAAATTTGAAGCATAAGTATGTGATTTAAATTGTTAATGTGAAATTAATATAAAGCTTCTTAAATATGGAAAAATATAATACTATTTCTTTCATTTATAAATTTCTGTTTATTGACCATTTTTTTGTCCAAAAAGTTAACACAACTATCTTAGTATAAAATAAACTCACCAATGTTTAATTTATCTCTAAAGTGAGTGAAATTTTGCAAAGACAATCTTAATAACCTATACCAATAAACTTAGTTTGACGTTCAAAATTATTCAGAAAATTAAATTATGTAATTAATAAAGTATTAGATCGTCTGCTGTCTCCCTATTTCCTTTGCGTTAGTACTCATTTAAATACTAGCCTACAAGTTTGACCTGTCAATGTATGTATGTTCCAAGTCAGGTCACGTAGAAGCGGGTCAGGTGTTCGGATGGCTATTTAAAGAAACCTAACGATGTGGCTGTGGTGTTTAAAGCCAACAAACATTCAAAGTCAAACTTGATTTATCAAAAACTTGGACAAATGATGTGGCACAAGTTATGAGTGACTTACACAGATGTTGATTCTTTGATATTTTTCGCGTTTTTTGTTCTTCTACATACATACATATGTATCATCTTATTTTTAAAGTGTCAGTGCATTATATATTATATTCCGTTTTAAAAACTATGTGTACCTAAATTAAACTAATATTTTCAGATTATTACGCGTATTTTATTATTTTAAAAGCACTACATATAGGGTTTTCCATTAAGGGCGCTTGATCGTGCAGAACTTCCATCGTAGCGTGTGCTGTGTGGCACGTAGCGCCGTCCTGTTGAAACCACATGTTGTCCAGATCCATATTCTCGATTTCAGGCCAAAAGAAGTTGGTTATCATCGACCGGTATCGCTCACCATTGACGGTGACGGCCACACCATTATCGTTTTCGAAAAAATACGGACCAATCACGCCTCCGGCCCAAAATCCGCACCAAACAGTCACTTTCTGCGGGTGCATTGCCACATGGTGAACCTCGTGTGGATTGGTCTCGTCCCAAATACGGCAATTTTGCTTGTTGACATAGCCATTCATCCAAAAATGCGCCTCGTCGCTGAAAATGATTTTTTTGCCAAAATCGGCGTCAACTTCCAACTGCTCTAATGCCCAGTCAGCGAACACACGGCGCTGTCTATGGTCATTAACCTTGAGCTCTTGGGTCAGCTGGATCTTGTACGGGTGCAGGCTCAAGTCACAACGCAAAATTCGCCAAGTTGTCGTCTGCGAAAGGCCGAGTTCCTGTGCGCGACGCGGAATTGACTGCCGCGGGTTTTCGAGGACACTGTCGCGCACAGCGGCGATATTCTCGGCAGATCTCGCGTTACGTTGACGCACGGGAACCGGCTGATTGTTAACTGACCCGGTTGACTCGAATTTGTCCACCAATCGACGGATAGTCGACTCGGCAGGACGATCATCGCGACCGTAAAACGGGCGAAGTGCGCGGAACGTTGCTCGAACTGAAGACCCATTTTCATAAAACAATTTTATGATTTGCACGTGCTGCTCGACACTGTAACCTGCCATGGTGGTTTGGGAGGACGGAATGAATATAACACACTGCATTTGACAGCTGTCACTCAAACAACATGGCCGCAATCAGCTGTCAAAGTTCAAGCGTCCCTATTGGAAAACCCTATACTTCCGACGTTTCTGTTACTTAACAGCAACCGTCGTCGGGAGAAATACTCGCGAAAGTATTAGATCTCATTAATAGTAATGTTTAATACATATAGATGTACCTAATCAATTTAAGTTATTTTCCAAACAGAAACTCTTCTTTAACATAAATTACAGCATCCGCGGGATAAAATAATAAAAAATAAAAATTATATCTTTTATCCAACTCTCTTTTTACTTCTTCCAAGTGTAATGTTCAGGTCGTCAATTTAAAATATCTACTTGGAAATTATTTTCTGTTATTCCAGCGCCCTAGTTACCTAATTATAAAATTTCAGCGAAATATTTTCAACATGATTCAATAATAAATGTAGGCAGACAAACTATCGCGTTATAATATCAGTTTGACATTTACTAAAATTTATAATAAGAATGTTCTTACTACCAAGAGCATCATTTGCTGAGACTTTTTTTATTAATCGTATAACAAACTTGCAACTTGGTAATTGTTTTCAACATAATTTTGTTTGAAATTACATAGACGTACTAATGCTCATTGTGAATTACCTTCTGCTTATGGTTTTAAAGGTAAGTGGGAATATAAGATGTTTTGTGACAGATTTTTTATAATAATTCCATAGAAGAATCTCATTTATTATTGGGTTTTCTGGCCGCTATTTTGAAGAAGTGTTATGAGTTTGTTTGAATCTCAAACTAGGAATGCCGCTCTCTCACTTCACTGCCTTCCACAACCGACTGCTCATTTATAGATAAATCATGTTTATTGTGTTATTCTGTTTGTTTTGTATATTAGAAATGTTATATTTTGTTAGTGATATATATACATATAAACATAATACAATTTGAGATTTTAGTTTAATGAATTTTATACCTGCACATATTGATTAAAGTTTTCATATATGGGTTTGCTTTTTTTCCAAGCTTTTAACTTTAAGATATTTTTAAGCCCATAAACCAAATTAATAAATGAAAGAAAATAGGCCATGTTTTTATTACTAAAATCTTTTTAATATATTCAAGCAATTAATAATTATGACTATTAAAAATACGTTCCGCTTCATCAAAATATTTATATAGTACGTTCTAAGTCAACGACAATAATGATAATATAATTGTTGACATTTATCGTTATTTGATAACTGAGATAGAAGTCAAGACGTTTGTATTAATTATACCACGGTAGCTGATTTTCAATATTTAACGCTAATAAAGCGCCTCAGAAGCCATAGTACCTCAACAAGTTGAACACAAATGCTGTTTTAGCATATTGTTCTGTTCGAAAATATTAATTGATTCAAATCTGCACATTTGTCAAGTCTCGACATTAATTCTGTCTTATAAATCTTAATTGGCGAGGCTCGATTCATTTGTTTATTCAACCAAAGCTAGATTGTACATTAAAATTATAAATTTACTGTAGTATCGAACATTTCCAGGTTCCATCAAGTAAATTGAGATGTTCCATCTTTGGCTAGATGCTGTTGGTTGACCCTTGTCGCTGTCACAGTGATGTTTTGACGGCTTATCGTATAACCTGACCATCCGTCCATATCACTGTCTGTATACATTACCAGCTCGTATATAGTTATTATAAATGTATAATTTATAACGCCATTGAAATCATTGAAATCGGCGAATGCTATGAGATATTATTGGACGAATATTAGATTAGCTCACAAATATTATTTCGCGTGTATGATTAAATTTTCATGAAATTTACCTGATTTTAATAAAATGTTCAGTTAATTTACACTTTAATATATTTGATTTCGTTTTTTAATAATTTAATTTGATTTTCTCGTAAAGTCAACACCGGCCTTCTTCTAAGAATTAATGTTTTATGATATTATATTTACGTTCACCGAAATAGAATAAAAACAAAAAAAAAATGGAGTTCACATTGGATAAATCAAACACATCAATATGAGAAAAAATGGTTTAAACGGCGGAAAAAGGTATATAAATACAAATTGATAATATACATAATTATATTTGAAACAAACAAAAGAGCATCAATCTTTGTTTTAAAAGAAGCAATACGAGTGCTGTTTATTACATGACCGTGTAAGGAATTAAATTAACATTTTTAAGAACCAAGTCCTCATATTATCAACATTAAATATCTCCAAACTTTAATCTATCGAACGCCAAAATGTAATACTTAGTTTACAAAGGCAGAAATCAATTTATTAAGGCACCGTTAAAATGTCCAAAACGCGTTTATTCTTTACTCAAAGGGAGGTCCGGTTTACAGGCGTTGGTGGAAAGTGAGAAAGCTCGTTACCTGGAATGAAATTCCCTTCATTAACGTCCCGAATCGACTTCACCGGCTTGAGGGATGCGGGATGCTTCCAGCTGATTCATCAAAGTTCGATGATAAAAGCCACAGTTCGTCATGACCTCGACAGTTTAATTAATTCTTACAGTTATTACGACATCATTACAGATGGTTGAGTTTCCTTTCTACTGACGTTTCGCTTTACATTTTTGATATTTCTATATATTATAATAATTAAGGCTAAATTCAATATTAACTGATAATTGACAAGATCCTTATATGATTCCGAAATAAAGCAAAAGGACAACTGACAAAATTGTTCACAGACAACCTCGCTCTAAACATAAATAAATTACCAAGAAGCGCTTGTTTATGTAATCTTGTTTATTGAAAGTGGAGAATGTCGATTCATTGTTACTAATTATGCTATGAACATCAGAAGACTATATCTAGATGTATGTATTATGTAATTATTGTGTTTTCCTTAATATTAAATCATTTATAAATTTCTTATATAGAATTTATTAACTTATACTTATGAAGTTTTAATGTTAATGATATGTACTTTTGTTTATAGTGAAGTAATTAACAGATGTGTGATTATTTACAAACTATTAATTAGTAATATATTTTGAACTATATATATTTATAATCCTTGAATGAAAAGGTAAAAGAGACAGGAGAAAAATCTGTGTAATTTATTACAAAACGTTAATTTATAAAAACTTTCAAATTATATACATGAAGGGAGATAGTGTCTTTATACAACGAATAATAATGTAGGCTTACATTAAAATATTATTGATAGGAACCAACCATGTAATGTTTATTATTATTCAAGAAATTACAGACTGTTATGAAAAGTTTCTACTCTAAAAATATAATCTGCAGACAAAATGCCCTCAGCATGAACGAAATTATCATTTAAATATTTCATCAAGCCCCACGATAAAGTTCGAGAATATTATTAAGATTTTAATATATTTTAGGCATTGCATTAAAATGTAGAGGGTTTATGTCCTTATCACAAAACTTTTTGAATTTTGATTAATTCTTTTGACCGCGATAACACAAAAGATGTTCTATTTTGTTTGGAGATCAAAGAAGATCAGTGTAAGGTAGTCGATGAAGTTGTTTTTTGTCATTTGAGTGATGGAGTGTCTAATAAACTACTGTTACCCTTTTCAGAATCCCCTGAAGGTATGTTAACACCCCATTTCCGACTATTGTAACGTTGAGTGGGATGTTTCTTTACTAAACAGGTGGATTCTCTAATCCTACCACAATCTAAAATAAATAGTTTATCAAGATTATACTCCTAAGTTGAGTAACTCACAGAATTAGCTTAACCATATCCCTTAAGTTAACCTCATTTACTTTTTCGACTCTCTTATTCTCGAACAACATAATTAATCCCTCACAAGTTTTATTTCTAACAAACAAATTTACTAGTACAGCGGCCAACGGTTTTAGTTTCGCTGAAGATTATATATGTAGTTATTCTCAAGCTACCTTATAATAAGGACTAAGTCATTTTACTTCCAGAAAAGGGACCGAACATAATATATATATGTACGATATTCTAATATCAAAAATCAATAAACAACTTTTAGCCGTTGTTGTAATATTAATTGTAATTAATATTTATTTGGTAACTCGACATAAATCTTGTTTGTCCATAGATTTGATATCAATGTATAATGTATTTTACTCAAACCTTGCTAGCTCGAAACATACGACATAAAATTGTTGGTCCCCCAATGCGTTAAACCGACATATGCCTACTATGATATATTACACAGGATTATATACTATTATATAATACTATCATCATATATTTTAATTATAATTTTATTTAAAAACTACATTTATATTAGTCATACCAAAATTATCGATTAATTCTCCTAAATCGACAAATTGGTGGCAACTGTGAGTCGATATTTTATCATATTAATTCGATTTATTTCATTTTTATTAAATCGATTTATTCAATATGAATATCAGAATTATTTTTCAGGATTAATAAATGACAATGAAATTGCAGCAGTTTTATAATAACATCAAACGACTTGCTCTTCTAAGATAACGAAAATACGATCCATTTTCATTAATCAAGTTGAAGTTGGGACAAATGACCCTTACCAGTGATTGATCATAGACTTAGTGTTCTGGACACCACTAATCCTCTTGCTGGCTACATATCATAATATAGATATGAGGCTTACAAACGATCAAATTATATAAGAGTACAAATAGTTTTCAACCATTGATAAAGTCCGTATTGATATTCAAGCTTTATACTCAATGAAAGATCGCGTCGAATTTATAATTTAGCAGTTGAAACTGGGTCGCATGTGAACCGAAATTAAATGCAAAAACATAATTAGGTCGGAGTTTACAAGTTTAATCGAATTACGAAGTGGCGTCGGATTAACTTCGCGGTTGAAGCTTCGGTTCCGCCACAAGATTAATGCATCTCGAAATTAATGATAGGTGACCCGACACTCGCAAATAGGATGCTATTAACTAAATACGACTAAATTAAATACTTATTACGCTCACAGTATCATTACAATCGTACTACAATATTTTAGTAATAGTTTTGTTGCTCTAACTGCAAAACTTTTCAAATAATATGTAACAGAATATTGTATGTTATGTTTCATAAATGAACGCTGTATCTGTTTTTACTTCATAACTAGATTTCCATCAGAAATTAATTTGTTTAACACGTGACCTACATTCGTTGCCATAACGACGAGATCTTCTCGAATGGCGTCTCCCACATCGCGGTCGGATACCACTCAAGTAATAAATAAGTTGTCAAACGTGTAACGAGAGAGATTCATTAAAACAGTTAAGTTGTTTCAAATATGGGGAAATAAGTATTTTGTTTACTGCTACAAGGTTTACCTAATCGTATGGTTAAAATTATTGAATATGGTTCCACAAACTAGTGGAGAGTTTTTTTGTGATAATAGTTTTGATTGATTGCAATTTTTTTAACAGAACAAAAATCAAGAACATTTTTAATCCTCATAATAAACAGGTGAAAGATTCTGTTTCTTCATTATTTTTTTATTGAAATAATCTCATTGAGAACCTAATTAAATTAACATGTGCAATAAAGGTCAAAATTCTAATAGAATACCCGTAAAAACTTTTTTTTATGTGACGTATATTTGATATAAAATAGGCTCTGTTTTTTTTTTCTAGTTAGTACAGAGGACTTTCAAAACGTCCATCGTTTCCAGAGCGTCTCTCGATCCCGACTTGTTATAACGCAAATTGTTTTTTAAAATCGCTTATCACGATACAGTCTAGAGTTTGTGAAAAATTTGTGTTTGATACGAAAAGTTATTTTTCTGGAAACGAGCCCCGTGATGCACGACGATCTTATTGCTTCGGCAGCTTCTGGAAAATAATTCAAGGGCGCTGTACAAATTATTATTTAATTATTTGGTCATAAGTAAAAACAATACTTCATCTTCGGCAGAAAAAAACATATTGTAAATGTAAATGTGTTTTTTTTTAAATGCGTTGACAATATATATTTTTTGTTGTTGGACAGATCTTCGCACATATTACATTACATTTCGGAATTAAATTCTGAATAAATCGGCGCTCCGTCTGCCTGAAAAATATTCTCTGAATTTATTTTACGTACAGATTCTTCTCAACGCGAAAATATGTTAATTTCTTACAACACATGGATCGCGCTCGTGTAACTTTTGTGGCTTTTTTAAGCATTAAAAATTCATAAAAAAGGATATACATATAACGGAAAATTTGCAATTCACAATATTCTGTTCAGTTTGAAATATGGATGGTTGTAAAATAGAATTTAAAATAGATTTTCAATTGTTTTAGCTAGACTTGTATAAAGACATGGATTTTACGAAATTCTCATTTCTATTTGCGGAATATTTGTTTTGATTCTTACTAAAGCTAATTTTTCTTGTGTGCCTTATCAGATTTTTATTCTATAATTTTCCAATAGTTAAAGAAAATTCAAAATTCAATTTCGAATTGATATCTTCTGAGCCAATTAATTGCTAACTTTGGTCCAGCGTTCGGAACTGTTGTGACGTCAGACCGTCAGACCGTCTATATCCTACCCCATCAATCATACATAATTGAATATAAGAGGCGATTGGATTTAAATTAGAGTAAATTGTAGAATTTAATTGTCTGTTTTTATTACTCTGAAATATACTCTACAAATTAATATTTTGATGAGATTAATATCAACCTTTTTTTCGAAATTCATAGCTCAATGATCAAAATATTATATAAAGTATAGTGTATAGTGTTTATGATTAAATATTACAAATGAATTCACACCACATAATATAAAATCTAATATAGCAGAGTACATACGTTTGGTGTCCATTATTATCGCCGCGAATAACATATTATATTAATAATACGTACATTATAATTTCACACTTATATAGTTACACCGAAAATAGCATTAATATAAAAGCCATCTTACTATTAAGCTCTCGTTAAATTAAGTCAGCGTGTTCTTAATACGTTCGGTGCGGAACTGAATTAGGGAAACATAACATTAGCATTTCAAATGCGTTAGTTACAGTAACTGCGCTCCCTGTTTGTCTGCAGACTTGTACACTTCATAAGACTCGCTATCATCTGAAACATAAGACGTTCATATTTATAAATGCGTTGAGATCGAATTTTTTAAACAATCAAGAAAACCTTGTACCAGAAAAAACATATTTGAAAAGTATTACGAGTTCAGAAGAATCATATTTTTTAAAAGTTTCTCGATATATCTTCGTCATAATGACGTCCTGTTGTGTAATTAGTAAAAACTTTTATATTACAAAATTATTTTTTTGTTTCAGATAAAAAACACCGAACAAAGTGGAATTATATTGAAAGAAAGAATAAATTATTATTTGAGACTATTAATGTGTTCGTCAATCGTAGAAAACTGATGAAGATAATCTTTGGTACGAATCTTCAGCTTCAGGCGAATCATGAATATGACATCAGGGTCCTTGGCTGACCCGCGTCGTTGATTTATGTGCTGCCTATCCATCACACATTCACATATGTATATACGACAGCACCATATATTTTGCAGAACTAATATTTCATTGCAATCGAAACCCCAGTAATGTTACCGAAACTTTTATTCTCAATTGAAAGTCTATTAGCATGTTTATTGAGTGATGTGAGTAATGTTATTTGAATAGCATCAATCATGCGTCGACGACCAATTCCGGTTCGTGGAGCAAATGTGAAATCATGGCGTAGTTTGTGCGATAATGAATTTGCGATATACGTACTGGTGGCGTCCGTCGGTGCTTTGACGTATTCCAATAGTTTGAATGGTGAATTCGTGCACGATGATATCCCGGCAATTGTGTCCAACGGTGACGTCACTGGGGTGAATCCTGTTTTGAGAATATTTAAGAATGATTTCTGGGGAACACCTATGTCTGATCTGGGCAGCCACAAGTCCTACCGCCCGCTCACCACGCTGACATTCTGGTGAGTTTAAATTTATATTGCTTCTATTTCTAGGACAAGAAGAACTCAATTATTATTATGATAAAATATGATGTACATTTATTAATTAATTGAAGTTTTAAAAGGTATCACGAGCAAAATTATTCAGAACGTATAGCTAAAAGCTTGTGCACTGGGTATTACTTTATTGTATTTTAGGGTGTCATTAGTATTGTTGGCGGTGTTACTTCCGCATTACCGTTCCTCGCTTTATTTGATTTTGAGAGGTTCGCTGTGAGCAAAACATGTTTGATGAACTGAATATCTGGAAATAAACCTTAAATAAATATATAGAATAATAATAACAAAAATATATTTAATAAGTTGTAAAAAAGAAAATTCTATTCAATCAAAACTTGGTAAATGTTATAATCTAAACAAAACGCCTATCAAAATTCACTTTAGAAGCCGAAAAAATGAGAGAAACTATTTGTTTAGGCAGAACCTGTAAGGTGATCCAGATCTATCGTACTTACGATTTTTGTCGGCCTCAAAATTGAGGTGTGTTTTTATTTTGTCTCACGATGTCCCCTTCACCCTCGTATATCATACGATCTTGTTTTCTTGGTGTTAAACAAATGTTGGAGTCGGTTTAATACGATAATAGTGGAAAGAATGGTCTGACCCGTGAGACCGATAACCGAAAACCATGCTGGATAAAGGGATTCCGGATAAAACTTACGAAATTTATTAACTCCTGTAGTGATGGCAATTTATTTTTATTAAAGTATAAACTATCAATATACCTTCGTGGAAATATTCATGACTTCTTTTATTGGAATGTTTTGTTTGTAATACGTTAACGATATTCATGACATTGAATTTGAACCAGTTAAATAACATTTTTTTGTGAAATGCTCCGTGATGTAGATGCTTAAAAACACGTATTTCACTGTTTGGAAAAAAATTAAACATTTACCAAATTTTTTGTGTAATATTAAAAGAACATAGCTGAAACAATTTCACTGTTGCTATTTTTCAATATGTCCACGTTTTTTGTGGATCACAACTATCAAATACGTTTCAAACAAGGATATGAAGTCTAATATAGTGCAGGGAGGCTACATGCGGTGAAGCAAAAACATTTAACAGTTTCCATAGCTATGCACACGGAATTTGAATCCTTATATCGTTCAAAATAAAATCCATCCTCTGTTACAAGGAGCGACTTATATTTTTGTTAAAAAATTTTTGCGTGTAAGAAGAAATGGGACGTGTGATACTCGTATGTAGATTCAGATATCTTTTATAGATGTAGATAATATAAGAAATGTGAATGGAGAGAAACCTATTTGTTATTTTTCTTCCGTCTCTTCGACGGTGTTCATTTTGTAACCAGAAATGATTTTATCATGTCTTATACATATTTATTCCTTTTGAGATTGGTTTGTGTCAGCACCTTAAATAACTGTCGTGTTTTGAACAAAATAGTTTTAGATATCCTGTATAAGAGTGATATGTAAAACTTGGTCACGTTTCTAAGAAATGTGTAAATAATGTGATGAGCGTTTTTAATTTCCATCCTTTGTCTTTGCTGGAAAGGCGTGTTTAAATATCCTTAAAATTGCACAGACCTGGAGGAGAATGGAGCATATTAAATTTCTTTAGTGAATGTTCCTTTGTATAAAATGATAAAACGCCGTCAAATGCACGATAGCCGTAACGTAAAGGTTGCGTTAGAGAAAAATTAATTACAGTATGAGAAATACATATCATTGGACGTGATATTTTAATATTTTTTAAATGTTTGATAAAAAATATGATTTTGTCATGAAAATCGAGGTTTTTCGACGATAGAACTAATTCTGTAATTATTTTGAGACTCATATTTATTTATTTTTTATAATTTATGGTTAAATGCTTTTGTTGTAGTCCAACAAGCTTATTGCACTATTTATTATATACATATTACTATTCATTCATAATTATAATCGGAATGAATTAAGGTACAATACATGATTTAAGTGCACCTTAATACTCAACTGAATGAAATAAAAAAACATTTTCAATACAAGGTAGTAGTCATATAAGTTTTTGAACCTACATTTAACCATTACTTTAATGTCCTTTGTAGCTATACTATGAAGATACTAGAAAACGTGGCATCCATTCGCTCTCGTATAGTTTATAAAACCGACTTTAAGGACGTGCGTTATGGTCGAATTTTAATTGTTTCGTTTTAACAAAAACTGCAGTAAGTAGGTCAGAGATTCTCAAGACAATGGACCAGAGCTGTGATAAACGACACAGCGATGAGTAGCTCGAAAACCCTTGGAAATTAAATGCTAGCCGTGATAAATTAACCACGAAAACATTTCTTTACTTAATCTCATTCACGCCAAATTCAACAATAAAAAATACGCACATGTTTGAGTACAGGAAATTATAAAGTAAAAGGGTCCATTGCTACACTATTATTCCATATATACATATATAGTAAGTCCACGTACTTTATAAAAAAAATAAGCAATATTTTTCTATTGCCGTAACAATAGTTAGTGACGAATGCAAGCAATTTGTAAGCTTCATGAGTTATAGCGTTGTATCGCAATGCGGTAATGAGACTCACGCGATGCTATGACACCGCTCACCGCATTTCACTGTAATTGCTTCAATGCGGGTTCTTGAAACTTTGAGCGCGTAAATATTAGAGTGCTTCACGATTTCATATCAAATATGTATTTTATAATATCTTAAATTTAATCTCTATATTTTATATATAAGATGTTATAATCGTTTAATTCCAAAAAAAAAAAATTAATAAATTCATCAATGTGATTTTTTTAAACTTCTCATGATTCTAAAGTGCCTTCAATGTTAATTTCAATCACGATTTCTTCTGTCGGTTTTACAGACTTATATATTTTCCATTAACTTATTACAATTATTTATTAACTTCTGCGAAACAGAATATTCTTATGAAAGTTTAAGGGCGGTTGTGAATATTCCTCTTGTTAAGGTAAATTGAATCTAAATTATATAAAAGGGAGTAAACAAAACAAGACTAGCATTTAATAATTTGGAATTTTAACATCTCGAATATTATAATACTGAGAAGACTAATAAATCTTTGTTTTAAGAAATCAAGCCACACTTATGGAATTAATAGTTTTTTCAATTAAAAAAGAGCGTTTTTTCAATACAAAGTTTAGGCTAATAATGTTATTTTACATGTTCCTTTTACATATTAGGT
The DNA here is from genome assembly GCF_018135715.1 of Danaus plexippus. NCBI lineage: Eukaryota > Metazoa > Arthropoda > Insecta > Lepidoptera > Nymphalidae > Danaus > Danaus plexippus. The sequence goes on from NC_083547.1 coordinate 9,076,837, forward strand.
TTGTATTCAATATACGAGTACGTATAAAATAAAAAACAGTTTTATTTAACAAAAACGGAAGTATTATATAAATAATAAAACTTGTCGACTATTATTCTGAGATTGTTTAAAGTTATCAGGTTCTTTAACCCAGGAAAATTTTCAGCGTTTCTCTGAATGTATTTCTGTATGTTACCGTCACGACTTTTCTATATTGAAACTTTGAAATGTCTATGGTCCTTAAATTACTCCCTACGATTAGCACATAGCGCTTCTTCCCACGAGTAAAAGCCAATGACCTATATGTAGTGGAAATTTTCAGTAAAATAAGTTGATATGGTCAGCTTTCAAATAAAGGTTTTTGGTACGCTGTTATTGTGGAAGGTAAAGCACTTACGACACAATCGCTGCATGCCACAATTTATACGAGCTATACAAATCTGTTGAATAAAAATGAAGCTCCGCATGCATATATTAGGGTTTGACGTTTTAGTTAGCTAGCCCATAAATTATAGAAGTCGTTCCAAAATATTTCTATAAAAGTGAGGTATTTTAACAGTATTAATAGTATAAACGTGTCGTATTTTATTATTTCCTTTAAAGTCCTCTTTCTGAATGCTAACAATCTTTATTTTTGTTATATACCTATAGATGGGGATATCTTTTCGTTTGCTATTTACTCCTTTGGCACGTAGTCCTGTCATAAAAGATGGTATCTTCTCGGAGCCAGATTGAAGTAGAAATGTTTGAACTTTAATGTGCAGTAAAATATATTAGAGCAGGAAGAATACTGTTATAAAAGTGCAAAATCAAAGCATTGCGTCATTCAATTTAAAGGAAAATACATGGAAGTTTATGTGTCTTGGAAGATATAAAGATTAAACTAGTTTACTGAATAAGAATAATAATTAATACGAAAATTTACTAAAAGTTTATAGATTTGTATATTTATAAAAAAAAAATATTTAGTCTTTAGTAATATGTTATTAAATAAACACATATTCAAAAGAACCTCTCGTTTGAGGTAAAATATTTTAACATTCTATGTTTTAAATAAAACCATTAAAACATAGAATGTTAAAACCATTATATTTTCATCGTAACGCAATGGCCGGCAAACCGCTCCGAATGAACTAGCACATTCGTTGTTTTATTCAAATTTGATGTATGGCGTATTGGGTTGTTACAACAGGGAGTCAACTTATGTGCAGTAATAAACGAGACATCTGTAGATGAAAGCAATTATTAAACCCACGACACTCCACGACCTACGTGTCAAATAATTTGTATGTTTTCAAATAAATGAGTTTTAGAATAAAAAGATCATTAACATTTACTAGTTTCACATTTTCGCGTAAATCCAACCAATGCACTCTTATGAATTTAATTATATCACGGGTTAAATGTTGTGTCATGTTTGAACAATACGTTTTGCTGGCATTCACTCGGCTCCATAACCACACAGACTGTCGGAGCTGAAGTTATGTACATTATATTTTTTATGAACTTTTTTTCATAGTAATCTTTATCGCTTGATATCGGAATGTCATAATTTTTAAATAAATAATGGATCTTTAAACATTATTCGATCAATTTGATACTTAATTATTTCCGAAAAAAATTACGTTGTTCAAAACATTTTTAATAAAAGTGGTATTCATCAAAATGCACATGAATATCTCAGGAATTGCATATTTAAAATTCACATAGTAATCGGGGAAGTTAATTTGAGAAAACGAATATAAATTTAAGAAACTGGTCCAAGAGAACAGCCAAGTATCGGATAATCTCCAGCAAAATTTGGCAAAACGCCTAAGAGGCAATTGGATCGATACAGTAATCACCCAACTGCATATTGTTAAATATGTTACCAGATGTAGTTGCTAGTTTTCGAAACTGAGAACGTAATGCAACACAATAACATGTCTGTATAAATAAAAAGTCTCATATCAGCTATAAAAAAAATAATGTCAATACTTGGTAAAAAAGTTGGTAAAGACAGTGTCCATGTGACTTTCTTTTCGAATTTTGCCTAAAATTTCACTGCATTGTGATGAAATAAACTAGCTCTCATGTTTATGAAATTCGTTATGAGTATTCTGACGCCTGCGAACTTTGGAGACATGAATTTTATTATCTTACAAGCTGTTCCCGACTTATGAAATGAATTTTCATATTGTAGTCTATGATATTTTAATATTATTTTTATTTTTTTATTGTATAGTGCAAGAGATTAAGAAACTTTTGTAGTTAGTACCTCAATCATGTTCAAAAAACGACCAAAAATATGACTATTACTTACTTGCAATACTTAACAAGAACACGTTAGGTTACGTAAAGCGCTTGCTCCTGTATTTTGATGCAGGATCCAATTAGTTTACTATTTGTAAAGAAAAGAGTATTTCGTAATTTATTTGGAAATTTAGAGTTTTCAGATTTTCCTTTATTTTCGCTATGTTTTAGTGTCTAGCCGAATATCATAATTCTAGGTTAGTGAGAAATCCTTATGATATTTTGAGTTCCTTGCGAAACTCTGAAATATGTGAAATAAACGGAGCGCTACTGTTTAACTCTGGATTCTGAGGACTTAGAAATTTGATTGACAAAATCTCTTGATACCTACATTAGCACCCCCAGCCTTTCCAAAGATAAAGAATCCTGAGAGGGTTTTTTTGTTATTTTGTTTATATTTTTTAAATAAGTGGTAATTGTAACAAATTATACGGAAAAACTATAATTTGGAATTAACATCATAATCAACAACCTATCGGAGCCCACTGCTGAGGTTTCAGGAAAAGATCACATTGGTAATTGATAGGTTTCGAACCCGCGCCCTCACGAATGAAAGGCGAGCATTCTACCTCCAGGCCACCACGACGTATATGTACTTATAGTCACTAATAAAATTGTGACCAAAAAATAATCAAAACATAGAATGCCATTAAATGCCTTTTACAATTATTGTTAAAGATATTTTATTAGGAAGTCCATTAAATTTGAATTAATATTTCTTGTGGGTAAACCAAGTTTTGGTCTTGAGACTAAAACGATTCTCTAGTTCTCTTCTTGCTATATTATTCTATAATATGTTTCGTTCTATATCGTAACAGTAGTGACTTTGGAAACAGTTGTTGTTGTAAAATTAAAGTAGAGAATTTTAAATTAAGAAATTAATTAAACTTCCCAATAAGTCGTCGAGATCGTATAGCTGCACGTAACTCTAGTTTTTTAAAGTAATTCAAAGAGTGAAAGGAAAACCTTTTAAGCGTAATATTAAATTCATATTTACTATTTGTATGTTGTAAGAGTATACATTCATAATGCCTGTTTTTGTATGTGTAGAGTATTTAAGAAAAGTTTCAGTATGGAGCTCACTAAAATAAAATGTCCTGTGTAAATAGCAGCTTAGTTTTATAACCTGAATAATTTCATTCAACATTAACAGTGAGCCAGTTGCTGTGTACTAGGTTTAATAAATGTTAATTAAATAACTAGGAAGTGTATTTATATACAAACTGGAGTTAAACATGATTAATTACTTTTTGTTTTGCTAGATTATTAAATAATTAGTTTTTGGTACAGAAATGCAGCTTAAGTATTTTCATTTTTCATCCTCATAGTTTTTATTTGAATAGCAACTAAGAAATAATATTAAAATGTATGAACAACCATTTTAATTCACGTCTGCTCCATGGTGGTGAAGAAATATCATCTATTAGTCTTTGAAGGTTCTATAATAATTACTAAACAGCTGTTGCCTCCGGCTCTGTCCGCATATTAAACCCTGCCGAAGGTATGCATTATAAGAGGATACTATTATAAGATTTTATTCTATTTTCTAGGATTGGAATCCAGCATAAGCGATAGTGGAGCTACCAAAGAGCAATACTCTTTTAAATAAAGAAATATATTTTTAATTGCCCTTTAATTGAAAGGACCTTAACAAACATTTAATCAAATTGAGAACTTCTTCCTTTTTGAAGTCGGTTAAAAAGTAACCTCAGGAAATTTTCGCCAAATCAGTACAACCCTTCCAGAGATAAGCCAGAACAAACAGACAAGCAGATAGATTTTTTTTTCGATGTAGATACCGTATTTTATTATAAAAAAATGTCTTTAGTACGCTGTTAATTTGAAGTTACAAACAGTTATGAGCTAAAAAAATTTAATCCAAAATTTTCTTTGTCACAATTTAAAATATACGTAGTTGTAAATAACTAACACTCACGAAATGTTTCCCATGTAATTATTTTCATAACATATTTTATATAGATAAAAATCTTTTTTGTATTGTTGTACATCAGCGTAGAGCTAAGTTTGATTTTAACGCAACAAACTAGACACAAGAATCGTTTATATTATTTTCGTAATAAATAGAATGATCATTATCTTAAACTCTGAAACTTGTGATTCTTAAACAATTCAAAGAATTATTAATATAAAAGTTTATCGTCACACCTTTCAATTTTCAAACTTGAAATATAAAATTATATCAAATCAGCACTCGGATATAAACTTGAGAGCTCTTTCCAAGAACTTCGGAATTCTTCAGGTTCCAATGAATTCATTGTGAAATTATTAACTAATTAATATTGGAGGCATGGAAACTCATTAATAAAGTCCTTAGATTGAAGCTACGAAATGGAACTCTTTCAACAATAATTTGAATAAAAATGGCGATTTCTAAAATGTTTTATCTATAAGTAAGTAGCATATTCAATAAAAAATATAAATGACGTCATGGACAGAAGCTTATTAAAATTATACCCGAGAAATCTAAATATTCTTTTTAATCTTTGTATTAAGAATGCAAACGAGGGATTTCCTTTGCGTTTGTCAGATTAACACAACATAAACTTTCAGTAAATTAGAAAGGAATTCTACAAAAACATACAGAAATAATATTAACACATAAAATATATATTAGACAAAAGCGTTTCCAAGTGTCGTCTAGACAAAGAAATATACGTCATACAATAAAGATATTATATGAAATAATCTAGAATAGTAGGAAAGTGGCGTGCCTACTTAATAATATTATATTACAGCCATAGATATTACATGATATTCACCTCATTCATCTTCAACATCCACACCTCGTTATAATATTAGGGCTTGTTTACGAATACCGTAAATTTATTAGAGATGTCCCCAAATCCCTTCTCGTGAATATTCCATGTTTCTATTAATCGATTGAATTGTATTTAATTAACGAATTAATACTCTAAATTAAGTTTATCCTTTAAACGGCAATGATGTGTTTAAGAAGTTCCAATGATGTTGATATTCCACAGATGTGACAATTGATTCAGGTCTTTTTGATTTAAATACTTATAATATGATATATTACAACAAGAGCATAACGTGTTACAACGTCAAATAGTAATTAAAAAAAACTCATGTCAGATGCGTGAGTATTTCAAACCTTTTTGAGCATCTCTCGTTTATGGCACACTGGAATCTCGTAATGTATATTTATTGAAATGCAAAAAATTGATCCACAAGGTATTAAGTCGTGTTAATGGTTACATGGAAATGTTCAAAACGTTTCAGTCTATTTTTATTCATTTATACGTACTATATAACAATCTATTCATAGAATTGATAATTGAAATGTTGTGTTGGCTTATACGTTAAAAAAATGTGTTAGACCACAGTGGTTTTAATATCAGTCAGAAATGTTTTGCTTTTGTCAAAGGATACTGAATTCTAAATTGTTTATCAACAGTAAATAAAGAGGAAAATGTTTACTTGATAATATTGGTAGATGTTATATCTCTACGATTATTAGCAGAAGAGAAAAATATATAAAAAAAATTACCTCAACATGAAACATGTCTCAGTTATGTGAAAAAGTCGCGTTCCATTCTGTCTATTTATCAGAGCATGAGGTCTCTAAGACCCTTACTTGTAGTATCTGTGATATTGTAAGTTTATGTTAATTTTTATTACATTAACACTGTAGAACTTAAAAAGAAACCATAGCTTTACTTAAAAAAGTCACAATAGTCATCTTTCAAGCCGAGACTTTTTATTTATTTCTCAACAAAAACTGTTGTTAATGTTATATGTGAACTTAAAATTTTTAACCGATTATTATTATTTTTTTTGCTAATTTTTCTTTTTGATTACACTCTATGGTAATAGAAAAGAAAAATACAACGTTGAAGTGTTTACCTCTCATTTATACTACATACGAGAATAAGATACATAAGAGTATGTTCATTTTATAGCAATGATATACACTTTTAAGAGTATTTCAAGAGTATCAAATGTATTAACAAAGTAATTGGTGACGTACACATCGCTTAGTCAGTAAATTTCTCCTGTTAAATATTGTTCAAGGACTGTGGTCGTTTTATTCTCGTTCTTCCCACGCCTACATTTGATAATATTGTTTCTTAATTTATCTTGATTACTATATTCTTTCTCATAAACACTCCCATAACCTTTATGATACTAAAGTTGACTATGACTATAGTATTTAATTTTTCAAAGACTGTTGTGTAATCGGAACTCAATCTTTTATATTAAAATATTCATTCATAACTCTCTCTCTCTCTCTCTACACATTAAATTTAACATACATTAAAATTAATTTCTCTTAACTATGTACATATGGAATGAAAGATTAATTTACATGAGTATAAGGTGAATCTTTACTATCACGAACACCGGCATTGGAACGCGGTGTTATAAACTATGCGTTAAATAAATATAATAAGGAATACTCAAGGTATTGAAAGAAAGTAACACTATAGATGTGTAAAATATATGGTATACAGTATATAGTGACCATTTAAGTATTATTTAGTTATTCAACTATTCAATAACTTGAAGTCGCTGTGTATGAATATTAAATTAGACAAAAAATTGATGCAAATTTTATCGGTTATTTAAAAATACAAGCAACTCGATACTTAAACTTACTTATATTTGAACCTCTTATTTTAGTGCTTAGGATTATTATTTTGACCCGTTTTTAAATGCTACTTAATTAAAAATACGTATATAATAAAAATATCTGCTAATATAACAAGATTAGAAACACAACAAATTATAATCTTCATGTCGGAAATAGATTTTTTTTATTTTTTTTATCCTTAAGCTAGAAAGAAAATATGTCGTTACGGCTCTCAGTTTTAGTGTTCATAAATTACATAGGAGGTTGTGAGTATCAAGCCTCTTAAAGCTGTATCGGCATTATATTGCCTGAGCTATACACACTTAACCTATTTACCGCTCTCAAAACAAAATCATAAAGTGCATCAAGTGTTTCCTGTCATTAAAGTTATTAAAGAACTAAAGATTTGAGATTTAATTATTAACATTCAAAAAATATAACTTTCAAATTATTCACTGTGTGGGTGCTTCATTATCGATTAAAAAATCTAAAGTATTGTCTATAAGTGTTTTAAAAGTAGGACTGAAAATGTAAATAAGTTATTCCTATAATATTTAACAGCTATAGTGAAAGTCTTTTCAATCATTTCATAGTTTTGTTCGACTGTATTAAAACTTTAAGGCAAAAGCTTATATAGCAAATTTCTTTGTCCGTTTGAACTAGAAATGTATTGGTTTCCAAAAAAAATTTATATTATGTTACCAGACACCATCCTCTGATATGAGATATCGCAAATAAAATTTTTGAAAGAATACGTGCAGCCAACTTTATTTTAAAATTCTTCCAAATATTTTTATGCCATTTTTATTGCTATCCGATACCTTTGTTCCATGTAAAAATAGGCCATCAATTGCCTCACAGCAGATATCTAACTTTGACTTGTCGCAAACTCCATTCGCATGCCATTCTTGGACATTATCTGCAATGAAATTCTGTTTATTTTCGTTTGTCTAGATCATTCTATGTTTTGGCCGTAATAAAAATCTAAATTTAGAAAATGGCTAATCTAGTATCGTTTTTGATATCTGTCATATATGTAAGAACCAATACATTTTCTATAGAAGATTTTTCGAGAACGACAAAATCAAACTTAAAGAGACTGTTACAACATTCTGTCAATGTTTAAAGGTTTAACATATTTGTTCAATCATTTTGAGCGTTTGCAAGTGTGAGTCTGTAATATTGGGAATTTAAGACGACGTAAATTTAGATTTCTGATACATGAATTTATTTGTAAGATTTTCGCGCGTACACATTTCAATGAAAATAAGTTTTTCGGATACTACGCATTTTTTATTATTTTATATCTACATAATTCCGACGTTTCGATTTCTTCACAGCAAACGTGATCGCTTGCAGACAAACTGAAATCATTCATCCGAAAAACTTAGTCTCATCTAAAACATTTTATTGTATATTAAGTTGTGTATTCCACTCGATTCAAATAAAAACCTTTGTCACATAAGAAAGAATACTTTGAACACTACATTCCTGATTACTTTTATTTAAAAGTAATATATGTATAAATAGTAAATTCGCATATTCTATTTCTTCTTAACTTGTTTTGTGAATTTTATTTATGTCAGTAAGAGTTCATGATAATAACAAAACAAATTGAAGAACAAAAAATACTAATCATAATTATATTTAAAGTTCTTATAGGTTTTTCTGTAAAACTAATGCCTTTTTTAACATAGAAGCACACACCCTATTAGCAACATTTGTAATAACGCAATATGTACATTAAAAGCTCCAATAAATATATGTACCTCTAATTAAAAACAAAATGTTATATAAAAAACAATTAAATATCTTATACGAAAATTAATATATAGGATATCTTTAAAAAAATGCCTATTAAAATGGGACTCGCGGTTTCACGATGAAGGTCATTAATAAAATTGACAGGCCAGTTCGGGAAAAAATATTAATCCCCGATATAGGAGCACACGTTCGCTGCCCTCGGCTTTAATTAAACCTATTAATTAATATCTCTTATCCAACTCCTTCTCACGTTGGCAGGAAAACTTATTATATTTGAATATACTCTACGCGTTATTGTTTTTCTATTATAATAAATGTTTCAGTTAAAGTTTATAGGAAAACATACAAAAAAAGATGATATGTCAAAACTGAGCACGTTCGTATCACGGCGCATGACACTGATGGATGTCCACCAACAGTTATAAAAAATTTAATCACTCATTGTTTTTATGCAATAAACCCTTAGTTATAGGAGAATATTACATTAGTACATAGAATACTCTTTACACAACTTGTGTTTAGATAAAGTCTAGAAAATTTTATAACACTGCAAAATTTTGCTTTTTATAAATTTATAGTCTTTTAAAACGACTTCAAAAAAGGAGGAGGTCATCAATTGGTCAGTATTACGTATGTAAGGTTATGTGTTATATCCTAAGTAAAGTTATTTGGTAACAAACATAAAAAAGTGTTTGTTACCTTATGACTTTCGACTGGTTGAAGCGATTTTAAAGATTTTTTATTTGAAAGCTGGTGCTTACCGTTTCGTCCCATTTCAATTTGGTCCAGTTCTGTCAATCGCATCCATGGTAAAAACCATACAAGTCTAAAATAAACATTAAGCATGTGTGCGATAATTGAACGAGTGACTTTAACACCAACCGATTTCGATTTATTTATTTTTAAGGGCGAACTTCACTGATGGTAAAGTCAAGTCTTTCATGATGATTGCAACAAGACATGATTATGAAATCTTGGGAAAATTTAGAGGAATCCTTAAATTTCGTAGGCATACATAAAACACATTAAGTAATGGTAATAGTTAAGGTGTATTTTGTTTGACCTTCATTGTCAAAAGACAGATTTTATAATCTTGATATTAACTAACTTCAAAGTAGGAGGAGGTTCATCAGAATATTTTTTTTTGTATGTTCCCAAATTTTTTTAATACTCCTGGACAGATTCAAGAAATTCTTTTGTTGTCTAAAAGATTGCATACTCCGTTGGTCTTGTGGTCACGAAGTCAGGTTTTTATAATGGGATTCTCTAAAAATTCAAAGATATCAAAAAATATTGAAGGAAATCAATTGTTTTTATATAAATGGGCTTTTGAAAAAATATGTCTACACGTTTTCCGGGTGATTCCGGAAGACGTCATCCTGTATTTATATCTTTATTACGCTTTAGACGCTCATTTTTGTCAATTCCAGACTCCTGGGCTCCTCTCTTCTTTATACAAGAAACAAGTAATGAAGGTCTCCCCTTCTTGAAAAGTTACTCTATCCTACGTACCTATTTAATAATAACACTAAAAAGTTAGAAATAATTTATTTTTAAGCAAAAAAAAGCACTTCAAAATAATAACATAGGAACTAAAAAGTAAAAAATAATAGTACACTTAAATACTCTTTCCTAACCTAACATATCTAATAATAAATTCTAAACATTTGCACGAAAATAAACTAAACACCTAAAATATAATCTTATTTAGTACCTAACTAAATATTTTAATTAATCCATAGAAGGCGCCGACATCAGAAGGTGATGTGATATTGTATATATTTAGGTAGATATTAAATTAGCTTATTGGAAAGAAAATAGTAATAGTGTTCGTTTATCTCCAATATAACATGATGTTTTTTTGAAGTCGTTTTTTTTTGAATTTTATAGACTTATTACGTAAGATATATTCCTCATTGCTGTCTCTACTAAATCAGAGAAATATATTTTAGATCAAACTAATCAAATCAAAAAGGAATAAACCATCTACTCAAAGATATCAGAATAATACTAATATGTAAGGAAATATCTACAGAATCATTTCGATTAATTAATTAAAAATAAGCTTATTAACTAAGAATTATTAAGTAACTAGAATTAGATTCTGAAAAGAAAATCTTTCCATGAAAATTGTGATGCAGATATCTTTATAATAAAAGTAGACGAAATCATGACAGCAATCCAAAAAAATATCAATACATCGCCCACATTGATGTTTCGTCTGTTATTTTTACTTATACAAGTTCAATATTAAATCTCTATTCCAATATACTATTCTTTTAAAAGCAAGTGACGCGTGTGTTTCTGTTGTTTATTCTGGTTTAGTATACGTATGTTATGATACTATTGTGTCCCCGTTGGAACATTCGAGTCGCAGCGCACCGCAGACGTTACCCGAGCGGCGGCGACGCGTCACTAATGACGAGTGCGTAATGAACGTCAACGTTAGTGTTCCGCCTAAACTGTTTAATATAAGTGTTATGTTAATGATAAATATTCCAGTGTAAAGAAATACATCTTATGTGTTGAATTGGTTCTGGTTAAAAACGTGGTGTTTATAATGACTACATCAGCTTGCATTAATAATTTCGTCATTGCAACACTACAGATTGAGACGAATCTTTCATTACCCAAAATACCCAAAAAGAATGAGGTGTTGCTAAAAAATGATTATTTGGTAACAGAATATAGATTTCTATTTATTTCTATTGTTCTTCCAAGAGTAAGATCTACTTGACATTATTATTGCGCGTAATATCTTGGTTATGAGCCGAATTCTATTATTCTCAATGCATCCAATAAGTTTGCTGTGGAAAAGTTTTCCCTCAAAACGAAACCGAATAGACAAATTTTTTTTAAAGAACTTCATTGACAATATTATACAAATATTGTTGTTGTTTTTTAAATACCATCAAATTTGGATTTTTTGAGGTCCAGGAAATAGCGATATTCGTTTTATGTATAGGTTTTTGTCGAAAAATTATAGTACCTATAATTATTTATGAGTTTTTTCATGAGCCGGCTTGAATAATCAATTAGTAGTCTTAAGCAAATTAAGATTTGTCGCGTGTAATTTTTCTATTTTTAAAAACTCTCTTAACACATGACTTCTAAATATAAATCTAATCCTAAAAAAATGCTGTATATATTAAGACCAAATTCTTATCACTCGCATTTTGTCCAGTACTATCTTAAAGGTTAACTTATTTAATAAAAGTAGTGCAAAATTTTCTGTGCTTCGTTCCAAAGTTGTCTCAGATGTAATGTAATTTTTGCTCTTTTAACAGATTTTACAGTCAGAAATGAATGTACTTGGAATTGTAGAGATATTATCATTTGTAATATATAATATATATATATATATTTGGACTGACAATTCTCCAATTTAATATTACCCTTAATAATATATTTTACGGTACTAAATAATATTTTGTTAGATTCAATGCACTAATTATTTGCATGGTTATGATTTATTATGGCTTTTGTTGCAAAAATAAGTGAGAAATTTTTTTTTTTAATAAATAATGCCAGTCAATTAACTTTACATAATAAAAGGACGATATTTACTGTGTGCTTACATTGGTATCTAAAATATTTATTTAAAAACCATTAATTTATACAAAATAATAGAATATTAATAAAATATTAACAATTTTACCTGGATATATTCATGTTTAAAATAATGCACAACTTTTGTAGTAGTGCGCTTTAACAAGCTAAACTAAGCTGGAAGTTTGAATTCCTACAACTACATTCATAGAACCCGCCGGTGCGAAATAGAGCCCTGGAAGCTGTACAAAAGATACCAAATAACTTGATACTTGCATTGGCTACAACTAACGAAATTATACATTTTTATATTCAGTTTCGTTAAATGAGCATTCAATATGACAACAACTGGTAGGGGTGACAATTTGTTATACAAAAAAGCCGACAAGTAATCATAAAATAGAATTTCGCATTGTTTGTTTTTTCCTTGTTTTTATAATGCTTCGTTGATAACAAAGGAGACGAGTTGATTTGTTGCGGACGAATAACGCTGTGTTACGTAATCCGACAAAAGTACAATTCGTTTCTGAAAATCTAAATTAGAGGGATTAAAGAAATGTAAACAGATATCGTGTTGTTTTTTTATTAATCACTATTATTATTGAATAAAGCTTCCCGTAAAGAGTTTCCTTTATGTATCTATATTTTTTTCATTATTTTTATATAGGTTTTATACATATAAATTATAGCAATGAATCCTTGCCAAATTTTTTCATGACGACACCAAATTTAATTATTGTTAAAACTGTATATTATTATAAAGGATAAAAATTACCTCACAATATATTAAAGCTTGTTAAATTATTCGTATTTGTTCGTTCCTTCTTTACTTATACTTTACCTTCCTTGCTATTAATAATATCGAAACGTTTAAATACCAGCACAATTGCGTTCTGAAACATCCAATTAAAATTATTTTATACATAAATTTTACGAATCATTATTTTCTATCTAGCGTTAATGATGTTTAATGCCTAAAAGTATCAGTTCATCTTTAAAGACATATGTAATGAATAAGAACATCTTAATTATGATATGTAATCATTAATAAATAACATATACGAAACACCATGTCAAATAAAACCTTTTTTTATTCGAACCCTACCGAAGAATATGTTAATGTTGTTAGGGGTGTTCATTAATCTCTTCTCGTGGAAATTCATTCTTAAATACATCGATTTAATGTGAATTTTAATAGTGAATAATTTATCGACTTATTCCGTATTAGTTACTTCAATTGTTATACGGTATAAAACAATTTTCGTTTAGACCGACGCAGACTGTCACTAGTACTTATAATTTCAAACAGTCGAAACCATAAACGAACGTCATTTTTAAATCGTTTGAAGTATCTTGTTGACGGTGCTCTGAAATACCGCTACACGGAGACTATTCATTTAAATGCATTAAAAATGATACAGAATGTATTACCTGAAGCATATAATGGTTACAACGAAATGACTATTATCTTACAATTTATTTTAATTCATGTCAAAAGTATAATGTTAGCTTTTATTAAACAATATCGTGACCATCCGCTGCATTAGACTTATCCTGCGTGAAAAATCATTTCGTATAGAAACCGATATTGAATTCTTATTTGTTTAATTCGTTGCTTCATAAAACTAAATTAATAAAACATATTAAATGAATTGGGAAAACTTCTGTTTTGATCGGATTTATAAAATATTATATCTCTGTTACTATCAACAGCTGACAGGAATGTTCCCAAACTTTTGACCTTTAACCTTGTCATGAAACGAGCCTGGGTAATGTAAAAGGGTCGCGTTCCGACCGCCCCGTCAGACAATAAGACCACTATGTCTCTAAGATTCCTAAGTTATTGTATCTGCAACATTTTGAAGTAATTGTTAAGTTATAATTAATTTTGAATAACGGAACCGAATTTAAAGTTGCATAAAAATTTAAATTTATTTTCCCGAACTGTTATCCTCGTTTTCCAGGTGAATGAACACAATAATTAATTCCTGAATAAAGCCAATAACTGAATATTAACCGAACTTTTACTACACAGAAATGTGATCAGTTGACTGCTGATATGAAACAAAATCTTTATTTATTATCAATACATACTTTTTGGATATTATTTTTAAAAAGTTGTTACGTTTACATTATTTATTTAGTAGAATTATGAAGTGACTATAATGAGAAATATTTTTTAGGTTTACACTTTTTAAATACATAAACATATCTTGTTGTTTCTCTATATGTTGTTTCTCTAATTTTACAAACAGTTTTTGCCGAGTTATTCTCCAACCTTCTAACAATAACACCAATTTATTAACGCTGAGGTCGCGTTCGTTAAAAATGTTTTATTTATTTTTAAATGACAATTTTGCTTATTTATATTAAATCATTCGCGAAAAAACCACAACAACATTAATTTATTCCTCTAAAATAAGTAAGTATTTCAAAGATAAATTTTAAATATTCTGTAGATAACTCTTTTTTATAATTATAGTTTTGGACAGTCGTCATTCCACCAGCACATTGGTAGGTTGAAATGAAGACGTAGGCGGTGTATCACTTTCTCAGTAACAAGCTATCCACCCTATCCTCTAAGACTTCTAAATTACAATGCGAAGGAATCACAGACGCAGACAAACTATACGAATCCTTTGCTTTGGATTAGGAAGCAGGAAGTGTATCGTTTCGTTCGGATGCGAGAAAGATCTACGGTTTTCTTCCCTCTTTAGTTTTCAGCCAAAATTTTCTCTTTATCTGAAGAACTATTGTGAGTTTCTTAAGGACATACATGACTGTTTATTTTATTCCTTAAATAACCTACCTTTTAAGGACCTTGTTCGTTTTATTGCTTTTATGTAAATATTTTCTTATCAAACATTGAGCACAATCAGTACCAGGTTATTAAAGATATAAGTAGCTTACTTTATATATAAATATATAATTCATGAATAACATATGTTATATAATACCTCTCTGCAAAATAATATTTCTATGTATTAGGTTTACACCTGACGGTCCTTTGAATATTTTTTGTACCTATCAAGTTGGTTCACCTGGTGGTGATTGCTCTTGTACTAAAAAGGATCTTTTAATATGTTTTTTAATTTTGAGAATATACAATATAAAAATATCATTGTTAAAAAAATATTAGATTAAAAACTTGGCTCACATGTTTAAAATAATCTCTATATACCGTCCAACAAACTATATATGGTTTATTTAAAACTCTATTTCCATGTTTTTCCTGACGAATACCTTGCCTTCTCACGAACACGTCTACTGTAAAGTAATCGAAGAGTCGGGTTAAAAAAAAATGGTTAATATACGTGAGATGAATCAAAAATTTGCTTTATTTGTATAATAAGTAAGGATTTGGTATAGAATATTCTTAAAACATATTTAGAAAACCTTAGTACAAACTTTTTCAGAATTGTAAAGAAAAGACTTGAATTGAATGGTAATTGAAATTTTTGCAGTCATGCAAAACATCCTTTTTTGGTGGCTATTGCCGTTCAATCTGATTTATATATATATCAATACGAATTATGAAACTAAGTACCTCGCGGCGTCTGTCCGTCTGTCGGTTCGCGATAAACGGAAAAAACTACTTCACTGATTATCAAACAGTTATGATAATTTGTTAAGTTTTTGTATTTACTTGTGTGCACATTAACGATATTTGTTTAAGATGTAGGGATAACATGAGCCGTCTGAGATATAACAAAATAATATATGGTGGACTTGTGTATCTTTTAAAGGTCTACAGAAAAGTCCACAGTGGCATATGTCTATACCTTAAAGTTAACATACTATATCAATTTTTGAACTTTTAAAAATTGGCATTCCTAAACCGTTTATAAATACGGTATTAAGTCTCTTATGTGGCTCAAGAAATTCCTCTTCAATAGGTATAACTGTTTCGTTCGCAATGAAAACAGAAACAACAATTTTTACGGCTTTCAGTTTTACTGGTCATAAATTACTGGGAGGTCCGGGAGCGTCAAGCCTACAGATGAAGTAGCATCAAAATTATGGCGTCACAGATACATATATACAAATAGAAATACTAGAAAGAAAACATGTATAAGCGAAAAGTTACAACAAAATATATCATAATTTATTTCAATTAGTAAATTATTGTACAATCACAAAAAAAGCTGCCCGTATAAAAACCATTAGCTGATAAAAAAGAAATTACAAGAATGCGATTAATTACACTCGACGAAAAAATCCAATTTACAGCGATTAAAAAAACACCCAATAAAAATCCGACTCGCGGTCGCACAATGAAGGTCATTAATAAAATTGACAGGCCAGTTCGGGAAAAAATATTAATCCCCGATATAGGAGCACACGTTCGATGCCCTCGGCTTTAATTAAACCTATTAATCAATCCCCCCTATCATACCTTCGACGTCTGTATGTAAATTAATATAAATAAATTACAACATTGTTTAAATTATCATATTAAATATTATCACTTTGAAAACTGGACAATGACGTAAAAATAAATCGAATTCTGTTATATCACTTCAAAACTGAGCACGTTCGTATCCCGGCGCGTGACACTGATGGATGTCCACCAACAGTTATAAAAAACACAATCACTCATTGGTTTTATGCAATAAACCCTTAGTTATAGGAGTTGATTATACGCATCGGATGAATCTTAGCACAACTTATCAGGTTTAACTTTTTTAACCGGCATGAAAGAATTTTATTCGTATCATCACATGACCTGAACCTGTACCATCATATGATGGACCATTATTGTGCAAAAACATAATATTATATGTACCTTGTACATTAGCGTTACCTTGTTTATTTAATATATAAATGCTATTTATTTCATTCAATTTTATTCTAGATTTCACCGAAAAAATATAATATCAATGTATCTTCAATATTGTACTTCTCTTTTTTGATGAAATTTTCATATAAGCCGTTGGTCTCGCTCCGATTTACAATCAAGCTTCACTTGTGAAGCAGACATGTCGCAGCACACGCGGGTACTAAAACCTAACTAACTAACCATACAACTGACTGTGATTGATTTCAAAGTGAATCGAATAAAATGGTACATTTGATCTCCGCCTCTTATGCAAATCAAGATCATAAATCAACCTCAACTGTCCAATCGCTATCAGAATTATATGTGTTAAATGAGGAAACTGCATCAAAAAATATAATATTTTAAAAAATGTCATTTTCAATGATAAATAATCAATTCGAATTAAATTTTCAAGATTTATAGCTATTTTTAAAACTTTGATGATGACCATTAACGTTATATAACTGTACAGAAATGTACGTGCTAAGTAATTATTTCTCTCATAAAACCCACCACTTTAAATAGCGTTTTGATTTTCAGATTATTTCGAACTTTACCGTTTATTGACGAAAAAATTATTAATTACATCGCGAATATGAAACCCTTCATCGAATATGGACTTCCCGCAATTTTCACTGAAACTAATGAAAATGGTGTTCAGGAAAACTATATTCAAAGTATAACCCGATATTTGTAGTCATAAAATATGATTGTATTTCAACACAAATATACTACATAAAACTTAATTGATTGTTATCTTTGAAAGTCGTCACAATTCGACATATTTTACAATTTTCCATTTGACTTTATTTATAGCAACCATAATGTTATATAAAGTCTAATAGCGCTAAGGCTTTAAAAATTATTTACCATTTCCATTAACCATAAAACAACATCTCACTTTAAATACTGTACTCTAGTATGGTACTTGTAAGGTATCAAATATCTTATTTCTCATAACAAACAAGTTCAAAACTCAATACATGTTTAGCCATTTAAAACAAGTCATCTAGCAGTTCGTCATCCTGCGGCTATGTATACATTATGTCAGCGTCTGACTCGCTCCGAACCACACCACAAACGAACGTGACCAGCGGTGACGCGGCACTAATGACAAGTGCTTTACGATATTCTGACTTATTGACTTACATTCTGACTTGTCTTAAATACTTTTTAAAGGTTACTCTAGCAACTATTGAATATTTTATAATGAGGTTATGCTAGAATAGATCTGATTTTAATATTATTATTCGAAATGAGTGAGTTTTGTGCGTCTGTTAAAGTGTTAATTGTTACAAAAAAATAAAAAAAGAAATAGTGATCGATTACTTTAAAATATGTTTACTTTTGACCTCAAAAAATAGTATTACTTACTTGGTATTGTACAAAGAAAGTAATAGGATTTAACAATTATTTATTCTATTAGAGTCAGTTTTCACTAGTGAATCACTATTTCTTATCTGTAATCCTTTCACGATACATTCACGTCCGTATACGAAACATCCACTTCAAACGTAGGAGCACTTTCTAAAATGAACCACGTGGACAAAGTCATTTTATTTAAGAGGTTTCGAGAATTTTACTTTAATGAATGAATTTATATAGAAAAGTGTATTTCAGTTTCATCGTTAAATAAAGTTTAAAGTTCAAGTTATAATGTAAGCGAATTCTTCATCTCCGCTATATTCACAAAATTTATAATTTCCGACTTCAATGCATATATAAAACTAAATATATTTAAAAGGAATAGTGCAAAAGTTCCAATGCTTCGTTTTAAAGTTGTCTCAGATGTAATGTAATTTTTGCTCTCGGAACAGCTTTTACAGTCGGTTGGTGAAATGAACGCAGTTGTAGAAATGTACTGAATATTCGCTGTTTTAAATTGAACTTCATTTAAATGCCTTAAATATCAAAATTTATCCTGTATCTGTTAATTTATGAATAATATAAATAACAAAATTATGATAAACTAAAAAACTTGACATTTACAAAGCATGAAAACCTTCAATAGTAACGAATTTTTAAATCAAAACTATCAATTTTTATTTTATGTATAATTAAATTGATTTATGAAAATGT
The DNA here is from genome assembly GCF_018135715.1 of Danaus plexippus. Classification (NCBI taxonomy): domain Eukaryota; kingdom Metazoa; phylum Arthropoda; class Insecta; order Lepidoptera; family Nymphalidae; genus Danaus; species Danaus plexippus. The sequence goes on from NC_083547.1 coordinate 9,095,931, forward strand.
TGCGAACTAGACGTTTAATTTTTTTTTATGAGAGAGTTAGCAAACGAGCAGGAGGCCTACTCGATGGGCAATAGGCACCGTCGCCCATAGACACCACAACAAGTATTATGTTGTGGATGCGTTGCCAACCATGGTTATTGAGGAAGAGGGAGGGTTGGAAATAAGGAAATGGCAGGAAAGGGTGGAAACAGGGAAAGGGCAACCGGCTCTTTCACTCATCGGGCGAAACGCAGTCATTAAAGTGTACTTCACGCCGATCTTTTGTGACTGGGTGGTACTTCCCCGGTCGAGCCAGTCCATGCTTGAGCTATAGTAATTTAACCACAGCTAGGCTCTGCCACCTTCAAAATTCAAATTTGATTTGATTTCAAAAGAACTAACTATATGGTAAAAGCAGAACATAACTTTTGGTTGTAGTTCAATTTCACAAGTTTCACTGAGGTGGAAGTTTACGTCCGCAGATACAGTACAACGATACACATAGAGACCATTTACACATGTTTAAATCATCAACTACGTACAGAAAGTTTTCAGTTAATCATTAATAAATATTCAATGATGACGTCATCAAAGTAGATTTATGAATCGAAATCTGAAAATTCTACGTATGTAGTAACGATTGAAACTTATATAAGGATATTAACAGCGAATAAAGAATTCTTCATTAAACAAATTATATTCTAAGAGTTAAAATGTACGTATAAATTAAATAATATTAAAAAAATTGTAGAGGTAACAATTCACGCTAAATGTAAAAAACACAAAGCTCACACGTAATCATAAAATAGAATTTCGCATTGTTTGTTTTTTCCTTGTTTTTATAATGCTTCGTTGATAACAAAGGAGACGAGTTGATTTGTTGCGGACGAATAACGCTGTGTTACGTAATCCGACAAAAGTACAATTCGTTTTGCGAAATTCAAAACATAAGGATTTAAAAAAACAATCGGTAATAATTTCAGAATGATGTTTTATTATTCATTAGAATATTTATTATCAATAACGCTTGTGAATAAAATCACCTCACTAATTAACTAAAATGCTACAAAAGTATCTAAGTGTATTTCAACTAATCATGCTATTTCTCAGTTGCCGTTAAAGATAGCCAATGGCATTATTAATTCGGTTTAAAATTCCGTCCGTTCGTATCGAATATTTTGGAGTAATAGAGATTTTTTTTTATATATCAAAGGTGACAAAGGAGCAGACGTCCTACTTGGCAACACATATTTTAGATAATGTTCATCTTCTATCTTAAAACTATTCTCTTTTTTTGTCATACTAAGCAATTTTTATAGTGTCCCGTATTAATTAAGATAACCTTTTTATTGTTGATCACTTTTTTCAGACCCAAAGGGTCAGTCGTAGGGTTAGGTTAGGTCATCCAACACTAATGCGTTCTGTAATTTTTTTTATGCTGATTAGATCAAAAAATCTTAGTATTAGTTAGCTTGACAAATTATCGTCTAATAATTAAAATTATCATATTACATAAACTTTCTATTTAAATAATCCTTCTCTTACCTTCGGTACTTAGTAGGATATTAATAATGTGACACCGGCTCGCAACAGTTCATTGAATTTGTTATTGCAATTTATTCAAAGACAATGTTAGAAATTTTTTTTACACAAAGATAACTACAACAGCTGCGCTCAGTCTCGAAGTTCTGCACATTTCAAACACCAAAGTGTTCTGTTTTTTACCTGAAAATTAATTAAAGTCTTCAAAAGGACCAGAAACTACTTTAAAGTTTCATTTGCAGTTAGATGAGCACGCTGAGAAATAAGTTACAAAAAGAGGAATTGGTTTTTGTTGACCTTCTGCGATTCTCTTCTTACCAAATACTTTGCAAGCAAATAACTTCACTTGTATGCTGCTTTGTACTTAGTACTTTTTATGGGAAAGTTTGTTTGTAATTTATATATTATAATTTATGACGGGATGTAGTTAATCTTAAATGTAATTGGTCTTGTAGCTTTATATAGAAACATGAATAATGTTATGACCGTTTTTATTTAAACGATTAGACACACATTTACAACCAGGGTTAACATTTAAATATTTGAAAGACTATAATTGTCTTCTAAGTTGTTGGACGTTTTACAACGACCGAAAAAGTACAATTAGAAATATTACAAAAGACAAAAAACTAAGCGTTTGCAACAAAAAGTGAGCAAAGGTTTAATTTAAATGTTTTTCAATTTACTTAACCATGATTTTGTCAACATTAGCAGAACCAGTATTCCGTTTATGAAAGCAAAATGAATACTACCTAGTACCCACGGTTCACTAAGATGGCTAAATCTGTTAAAAAATTACATGACTACAAAACATCTTCGATATTACTCCTTAGATTGTTATAAGAAAAACAAAAACAGAATTAAATTACTGTAACAATATCCTTACGTTTTAATGCGTCCTGTAATTTAATCAGCGCGACCTTTAAGTTCTGAGCTCATGAAAATGAACGTTCTTGGGATATTACCGTAGTTCTGTAATCGGTGGGATTATTTTCCTTGCTATTACTTACAGGGTTAATGTTTGTTTGATATTATTTTTTGTCTGCGACTTTCGTAAAATAATATAGAATATTAGCCCTTTAATTTATATAAGCATAGTACAAAAGAAAAGCTTCTTGAGAATAGATATTGAATTTTCTTAAGAATTCTGAGATTACGGATAGATTGTAGTGAATTAGAGTGTCATTATTTAAGTAAAAGTAAGATTTTTAGAAATCGCAATATTTTCGTGATTGTTAAAATTAATGCCATATCCTATTCATTTATGACACACGAATTCAACGAGTAGGCGCATATTAGGAGTCTTAATTTTTAAACATGAAATAACTGTATATTTTTAACGTAGTAACAAGATTAAATAGTTTTGTCGTTAGGGTAGTTTTTGATGTTATCTTTAAGTTCACAAATCAATCACAATTGAACGTTTTTAATTATAATAACTAATGTACTACAACTGAACTTGTTCAATTTTATAGATAAAATATTAGTTTCCAAGTTCTCCATAATAATTTGTTTGTTTTTGTTTCCTGTGATAGAAATAAAAATATATTTTAAATTGAAGGTGAAGAGACACTGAACGAGCAAACGACGTAGCATTGATTTCATCGATAATGGAGATTTAACGCTTGAAGTTGGCTCTCCCTCAGATAGTACATTTAGGTTGTATGGGTAGCAGTAACCTAGTACCAGCACTCGCCAATTATAAAAGTCACCCTTGGCCTTTCTAAAGATAACATAGATCGAAAATCGGAAAATAGAAAATCTGTGGTTAGGAAAACGACGATTACCACAAGCCGTTGGGTACATAGGTCGTTTGGAGTCGAAAGACGCGTCGCATGTCTGATGGAATTAGGAAGGTTTTGTATACTTCGAAATCATTCTACAAGGCTGAACAAGCAATGTCGAGATCTAAATTTATAATGTTTGAATAAAATTGCAATTATTGAAATATAAATAATGGGCAGCTTATGTGAGTGTATGAGGTTTTATCTGAGACATATCCCAGTTTAGTTAATCGAAAACGGGTTCTCTTCCAAGGAGGCAATGCTAAACCACAAACTGCGAAAGTTACGTGAAATACGATCGAAGAACTTGCTGGCATTGAATTCCTCTCACATCCAGAAATTAGTCCGGACTTTGCACCGTCAGATTATTATTTATTCAGATGTAAGGGGTAATTTTTTTGGAAAAAAAAAATTATTCACAGGACATGCTGAAAACGCTGTGGTATTAATTTTAGCATCTAAGTGATAACAATGATTTTTATTAGGGACTTAAAGACCTAGATGATCATTCTGTTGAAATCACAGATTACGACGAGCTTTACTTCGAAGTTTAAGACTCTCTTACTGTATGATTTAAATAATAAAGAAAGGGAACATTGAAATCATATATTACTTACGATCAACTCTGTACATTTTTCAAATATTACATAACAAAAATTTAATTTAAATAGAAAAATTCGACAACTCAAACAGGATTCGAATCTGCAAAGTCCGGAATATCGCGTTCCTGTTTCTTTCCTACTTAAGCTACAGTGACTTTACACGAATCGGTGAAATAAACATATTATATGTAATTGAATTTTTCATTCTACATATACTTTATATTTAAATTAGCCCGATAACTTTAACGTTAAAAACATGAATATATACCTAAAGATATATCGAAAATCAGACCGGAACGTCATTTAGACATATTAGTTTGTATCAATGAATAGTTCACGTCCAAGCGATATCAGTGATATGATGAAGATAACTATCAACATAAAAGGTCAATTTCAACCATTTGTTTCCGTTCGTACGCTATTCCAAAGATATATTGATATTGCAATCTCTATTGTTAAGTTTGTTCAAGACACGTAGAAGCATCCCACGCCCGTTTGCCACAAAGCCAGATACATTAAGGTACGGTTTGATTTCTTGTTAAGCCTTCATTTAATGAAAACATCGGATCCTATGGAAGATCACCCATTGTTAATATAATGAAGTTTCCTCAGCTTCTATCTTCACAAACAGAGATTAAAATCTTTATTGAAATTTAATTCTTCGAAGTTAATAGATGTATCAATTTGTTATTAATTTATTTATTTTATTCCTTTATTAAAATATGTAATATTCACAATTGTATTGTTAATGTTGACATTTTATAGATATGTTTTCGCTGTCGTTTTATTTGTGAGATGTTTCTTATATAAAATATACTATAAATGACATGTATTACTCTCACGTCGCTGTTTTCCTGCCAATAAAATTTGTTATGCGAAAGCCTCGGGGCTCGCTCGAGACGCGAACGGCTCTATATACATGTAGACTGGCAAATACCGTGCTACAGTATCGGAAGTACTGGTTAAGAGGCTCTCCACGAATCTCATCTATGAAGATGAGAATTACGCGGTACAAAAACTTTTATTATATTACTGCTTTTTGAGGTCACAATGGAGACGAATGTCCTACTATTTGTCCAAGAATCAGCGTTTTTTAAATTTTAGATTAAAAAGTACTTCTAACATTATGAGTTCTAAGACTTTCGCGAGTTTTATTCATTTAAATGAAACTAGTATTTGTCGGATATACTACGCGTGCTTTATTTTTGTAAACAACTATATGCTCCCGATGTTTCGGTTAGTTTTTTACAAAAATATTATATCCGTAAAATATTAGTTTCATTTGCTTGTAATATTTTTTTTAACTTAAATGTGATATAAATAATTGACAAAAACATTATTTAGCTATTATTATGTATCAAATATTATACTTCAATCTATATATCTCCCTAAATTGTACTCGTATGTGTAAAAGAAGATGAATATGTCATGCAAGTAGCTATTAAATAATTTTTATTTCGTTTAGTACTTAGCGTATTGTTGTCATAATTAAAACTTACAAGGTATTTTTTATGTCCTCATGGACATGCCTAATACATCGTTCGTACTCACCAGAAAATATCTTATCACACTATATCAGGTTATACTGTTTAATAAAGTCCCACATTCACTACGTTTTATTTTCCAGTCTAGCCTCACCTTGCGTAAGTTACGTCCAAGCTTGGAATGCGTCTCTAATAACATAAGAGTTACTGAGCCGGCGAGTGAGTATGCTACAGCAGTCAAGTTCTGGGGAGATGTGATATCGTGAATTACTTTTATTTCGCAATGGATTTATAACTTTTAAGCTTAATAGTTAACTGTGCAGGAATTATCTTAACAGCATGAATGCATTTTAATATTAACGAAATAAAATTTAAATTTACATTTATTAACTATTTCTTATTCCTCTGCTAAGAGAAAGCGCTCCTATAATATGAAGTTAGTGTTCATGGAAGCTTAACATAACTTCTACTTATACCGGATACGAGCACTTTCATACTATTACTTCGTATGTGTCTTTAAAGAGATTATACGATTTGTTTTTCTTTCATAGTAAAAGTGCACGACAGTATACTCGTACAGTATACTCGTACAGCCTTAAAATTCAATTTTATGTTAACGATATAAAAAGAAAATAGAATATTGAAATCTTTCTATCTAGAATCGAATGTATTCGTTCATATAAATAAATACTGAAATCATTAAAAGAAATAAAAGAAAATGAATAAAAGTTAGGAAACATTATGTATATTTAAATTTAAACTAATTTGGTAATACTTAAAATAATGCAAATTAAAATTATGAAAAAAAAAACTATAAAAGCTATGACCATTTATTTTTAATGCCGCAATTATTTGAAACGGAAGGAATAATTTCTCTAATTACGTTTTGAATATTTAAGCAATGTTGAGGTAAACATGAATTATAAAATGAACATGATTCATAAAATTTAAATGTATAATATAGAACAATTCAAGCGACGATAGAGATGTGGATGAAATGCACAGTATATGTTAATTAACAAATAATTGACTAACTTACTAACTTAATTTATTTGAATAAATGACTTTCAACATTTGATCGACTTTCACATTTCACACGATATAATTAATATGTATATGAGAGGTCCAATTTTATTGTATCATTCTTTAGGATTCAAATCTGCAACTCACGATATAAAGCGTCCCAGTTGCAATAACAACTGAGCTATAAGTCATAATAATAAATAAGACAGAATAATTTCAATTTAAATATTCAACACGCATGTTTAAGATACGTGCTTAAATTGTGAAACTTAAGACACTAATGGTTCATTTCACTATTTACGAGTACACGTTGGCTACGAACTCCTCTACTTACTAATGCTGACGAAAGATCTTAATGACATTTTACATATATTTGGGGCTCTTGTATCAAATATTTATTGGACATTTGGAAAAATATGTTGTGCGGATCATGAAATGCAGTCTTGTGTTATACGATTTAAATGTGTTTTTACTCAAAAAGATGCTGTATTTAGATGTGAAAGAATGTATGTATTTTTATTTAAAAGAAACAAAGTTATATAAGTAGAATATAATGAAACATCTACGGACGGGGTTCGTACCTGTAGTTTAATGATTCTTCCTAGTCGTTCTGCCAGTTAGCGTACTAAATCATTGCCTTTCATAGATGTATATAAACGTTATACGTTGGCGTTATTTAAAGTTTAAATTTAAGTGTACCCATACAAATTATAATACGAAAAATATGACAATCAGAAAGAATAGACATCATGAGTTTTAAAGTTTTGAGTTTTAAAGTTCAAAAAGTTTATATAGTTGAATCATAACTTAAATAATACTGAGAGTATGTAGATACGAGTGTATTAGTTATTTGTAATGAGAAAGAAGTCTAAGAAACGTTGAGGTCCAAGTCGAGGAAATGTTTTAATTAGTGTAAGACAAATCTTGTAGACAGCATTTTTTTTTTAAAAGTAGGTATAACAATATATTAAATGTATATTATAGAAACTTGGTAGTTTAATAATCCGAAACATTTGACAGTTTTACAACTTGCATATTGATGTTGTGAAAAGTTAATGTGAATTTGAATTCTAAATATAAATTCGTTATCTGGAATTGTAAATAAGTAGAATCATAAACATATTAAGCGTTCTGTGTAAGATAATATAACGTTTAATGTAGCAGGTAATGCTCTATGAACGGTCTTTATGTTACAGCTCGGCGTAATAAACTTACATGCACGTAACCTTAATAGTCGGAGGCTGGATTTGATGTTCCCTGTTACTTCAACATTATTTTAATAAAATTGTAGAACTTGATGCTAATTAAACAAATTTTCAAGTTATTAGTGTGTTTTTTGCGTTTTTTTTTTCCAATATACAAAATTGATGTTAATAATTTTTCACGTTACTACTATAAGTTCGTGTTAAATATAATGTTCAAACTTTGTACGATAGTTGATCTCATTCAATAAAAACAACTTGTCGAGTAAACGATGAATTTTAAAACACATTTTCCTTAAAAACTGTACAAAGTCTTAACTACCTTTAAATCGTATTAAAACGGAAAGATTCCGTCATGTATACTAGAGGCTATATAATTTTAAAGAGGCGCCCCAAGTTCAGGCCGGGACAGCTGTCTTCGGGCGACGTGACAAGGCTTTGTTTCATCTGCCCGAGGCATCTCACGTGTTACTAAAGCTTTGACATCAACAAAACGTAAATTCAAACGTTAAGCACACGGCTAACCTCAGACGCCAACGATTCGGCTCACAAAAGCATCTGAAGGCATGTTGACAAATTCATTTTAGTATTTCTCCACAATTTACAATTCTACTCAAGTTATTCCATGCTTTGTTATGATTATGTAAAATTATATTTTTTTAATTCTTACGTGATAGTATAATTTTAAAATAATACTGTTTTTGTATGAGAAAAGTATTTCTTTGACTATCAGTCAAGGACTATCTTTGGCACTTTTGATTTTTTTGGTAATAGGACTATTTATGTACAGATAACATTCAAGCTTATGGGAATGAAAAATGTCTAAAACTCGATTTTTGTATGTAATAAAAAATTCATCAGGTCATCAATTTATTAAATAAATAATGTTGTATAATTCTTGCAGCTGCTCCTGCTGCAAAATGCCCATTAATACAAATAAAGGCGTGAATATACGTTTTAATGTAAAAAATATAAAACATACAATTACTAAAATATTTCACTTTTCTAATTCCACGTTTCCATAAACATTAACCTTAAGCAATTCATAAAAACTCTTTACGTATGTATTTCTTTTCCTCTTCTCCTACATATGTATGTATTAATAAAAATTTACAATAATATTGATAAGATAAATATTTATTTTACCTTTATACAACTTAGAGTCTTTCATCGAAGCCAAACAAAACAGTAATAACGAATTACTTCATTAAACAAGTATACAATTTTGTTTTAAAATATTGCACACTATTAACAAGTCCTGCGTTCAAAGGACGTGCTGCACGAAAAGAAAATCTCTGTCCCAACCACAGAACCATTAGAGCTTTAGGAAGACAATGCAATGCCCATTTAAGATGTCGCCCATACATCCTTGAATGTAGAAATTTGGGGCGAAAGCCTTTAGCTCTAAGTGTTGTCTGCTAAGCGAGACTCGGGATAAAGCAGAAATACGGAATGTATAATATAGACTTGAATTATTTTGTCTAACTTCTGCTGCTGTCTCTAGGTAATGAAATTTGATATTTCAATTTTGAGCTTCATCGTACATTTCAACGTAATTGTTAGAATGAACTGAAAAAATATCATAAAAAACTAACCTTTATCATTTCAAATAATAAAATACAAAACATAAAAAAATAAAACCTTAGTAGCGTTCCAGTTTCCTAGAGTTTTATGAAAAGAACTTCAACAACCTTTGTAATTAAGTTTTAAATTGGGTCGGCAGGCCTTGAAACAAATTCAAACATTATCTTTATTTTCGGATATCTGTAATGGATGTAAAGTATATAATGGTGATAAAAATTATCAACACCCAAACCAACCTCACCTATAAAATTTAAAACCACGGTATCTTTCAACCGTATAGAACTGAGCTTTAAATAAAAAATATATTGCAGGTTAAACTTTGCGCTCTGCGGGCTGTCGGTGTGGTGGTGGCACGCATGCAACATCGCGCTACACGCCGCTTGCTGCGTCCTTGTCGCACGCACGGGTGCGGTCGTCGCGCGGCTAAGACGACCTTTCGCAGCACTCGCCGCTCTACTGTTCGCCGTACATCCCATACATAGTGAGGCGGTGAGTCGTCTTTCAACATATATCTTACATTTACCTCTGCTTATCTTTACAACTGAGTTATCATAAACAGCGAAGCTTACAAAACTATAATCGGATGAGTTGGTTTAAGTAAATTAGATGAACTTCTCGTGTTATATATGAAACACGTCATAAAGACTAAATTACGACCTCTGAAAGAGAATATTTGATGCTCCATTCTGAAAGCTAATTTAATATACTTATGTGTATTTTCATACCACATCTGTGTAAAACTGATTTAAAAATAAATAAAATCGAGAAAAATCTTTATTCTAAAAAATATACTATAAATACAGGCTAATTGTTTTCTTGAAAATAATATTTTTTAATATCTGTGCAGTTCTATATTACTATTTTCAGTCATTTTTCTCTCGAGATGTGCATTTTAAATCTACCGTGTTCATAAAATGCTTATTCTCAGAAAATATTTCTTGAATTTATTTTCCGTTTCTTACAATACAAATAGAACAGGTACGCTATTTATTTTAGGTCTAGACTTATACATGAGTAGACTCGAAGATATTACTTTTGTGATATCAAATGACTTTGTCCTGATGTCTGTCCAAATCTTAATATAATATATAAATAATATTCAATTTTATATTAACGTGAAAATAATCGTAAAGCTCACAATACTACAAAAAATCAATAACAACAGTAAGTTTTAAGCATGTATATCGTCAAGAAATTTCAATTCGAGTTGAATTATATTGAGACAACAAAATTATAGAGGAAAGTTAGCGACATGTTGTTAAGCGACTGTCAGCTCACTATACGTCGCGGACATTTTTACGACTTTTACGTAAAGCCTCTCATTGGCAAGTAATTTAAATACTATAAGTTTTTCAAAATAAACCAAATATGAAAACTAAATTATAGTATTCACTTTAACTTGTTTTCGCAAAATAAATAATTCTAACCTTCATCGGGTATTAAACTAAAAATATACAAACAGAAGAATGAAATTATCACAGTCGGTCCAAAATTGCATGTTATTTTTATGATCTTTAATGAAACGGGCATCTAAAGTAGCATTTTACTGAAAAGATTAGAAAATTTTATAAAAATTCAACATTCGAAAGCTTGTTGCGAGATATTAATCTTATTATATATTGAGAATTAAATAAAAAACAGTCGATGTTAATAAAAGGAACATGGAGACGCGGATGCTTTTAAGTCCTTATGTAGATTTGTAATTATGTATGTATATAGGTTTTAAATTCTATCAAATAAAAAATGTTCTGGAGAATCACGTGTACATGAGAGTTCCTCTGTCGAGATTCTGTTATCGCCTTCCGCCTCAGGGTTTTATTTCTAGCAATGCACTTAGATTCATTTTTTGTTAGGACACGAAAATGCAACATTGAAATTATATGGGGTTTTCCAATAGGGACGCTTGAACTTTGACAGCTGATTGCGGCCATGTTGTTTGAGTGACAGCTGTCAAATGCAGTGTGTTATATTCATTCCGTCCTCCCAAACCACCATGGCAGGTTACAGCGTCGAGCAGCACGTGCAAATCATAAAATTGTTTTATGAAAATGGGTCTTCAGTTCGAGCAACGTTCCGCGCACTTCGCCCGTTTTACGGTCGCGATGATCGTCCTGCCGAGTCGACTATCCGTCGATTGGTGGACAAATTCGAGTCAACCGGGTCAGTTAACAATCAGCCGGTTCCCGTGCGTCAACGTAACGCGAGATCTGCCGAGAATATCGCCGCTGTGCGCGACAGTGTCCTCGAAAACCCGCGGCAGTCAATTCCGCGTCGCGCACAGGAACTCGGCCTTTCGCAGACGACAACTTGGCGAATTTTGCGTTGTGACTTGAGCCTGCACCCGTACAAGATCCAGCTGACCCAAGAGCTCAAGGTTAATGACCATAGACAGCGCCGTGTGTTCGCTGACTGGGCATTAGAGCAGTTGGAAGTTGACGCCGATTTTGGCAAAAAAATCATCTTCAGCGACGAGGCGCATTTTTGGATTAATGGCTATGTCAACAAGCAAAATTGCCGTATTTGGGACGAGACCAATCCACACGAGGTTCACCAAGTGGCAATGCACCCGCAGAAAGTGACTGTTTGGTGCGGATTTTGGGCCGGAGGCGTGATTGGTCCGTATTTTTTCGAAAATGATAATGGTGTGGCCGTCACCGTCAATGGTGAGCGATACCGGTCGATGATAACCAACTTCTTTTGGCCTGAAATCGAGAATATGGATCTGGACAACATGTGGTTTCAACAGGACGGCGCTACGTGCCACACAGCACACGCTACGATGGAAGTTCTGCACGAGCAATTTCTGGACATGGTCATCTCGCGCGGAGGCGACGTGAACTGGCCACCGAGATCGTGCGATTTGACCCCGCTGGACTTTTTCTTGTGGGGTTTTCTTAAGTCGCAGGTCTATGCCAACAAGCCGCAAACCACCGATGCCCTCAAAGTCAACATACGCCACGCCATCGATCAAATACAGCCCGATTTGTGCGCCAGAGTCATCGAAAATTGGACCTTTCGTGTGCGCGCCACCAACCGAAGCCGTGACGGTCATTTGAATGATGTCATATTCCATACATAATGGGGTCGATAGACCTTCCAAATAAAAAAAAAATTTGCAAATATCTTTCCTACATGTATTTTTTTTTGCATTTCAAAGATCAAGCGCCCTTAATGGAAAACCCTATATTACTCGTTTCTTTCTTCAGGGCATAGAAATGGATGCTCTCAAAAGCTTTTCCAATGTTACTTTTTTCTATAAGACGATCCTTGTTTGGTTTACTTGCCGTCTTGGTTATTATTATCCTTATCAGTTTCTCTCCACATTATAGTACATTTATCTCGACCTATGTATCCGGTTTCCATGAAATGCTATTTAATAATAATTTCCAAATAATTGAAGAAATATAATTTTAATTTGAGTAATATTTTATAGATTATTTCTTTAAGACAACCGAAATGTGAAAGTAAGTAAGTAAGCAAGTTCAATTGTATTAAGTCCCACAAAAATTTCAAATATACATTGACATAACGCTACATAAAGAACAATTATATAACATGTGTAGCGATTTAAAATAAAACTACATTTTCCGATTCAGCTCGAGTAACTTACATATTTTATTTTTAAACCCACGTTTCGACTTTCAGTATTCGTGATCAGGAAGATGAGATCGAAATCAAAATGAAACAGTAATCGAAACGTTGGGTAAAATCCGACAAACTTGAAGTGTATAAGGTTAAAACCACCACACAGAAATAAAACACAGTTAAAAAAATGTATCAAAATGAAATGGGAGGTAGATTTTTTGTAAATTTATGCAGATTTTTTGTAATTTTATTATTAACATATCCTTCGGTAAGTAAAACAAGGTTTACAACGACAAGAAAATTATATTATTAATATCTTTTTATATTAATAAATAATTGATCACAATAGTAATTATCCTGTTAATAAAATTAATCTAACGTGTGAAACAGACAGACTAGAAAAAAAAGTATTTCATTAAATAATAACAAAAAAGTAGTCATTGCGACTTTTTATACCACACCTGAAAATTTATATCAGCCAGTCGGGAAATAAGATTTTTATTATATGAATAGTTATATTTAAATAAAGGTTGAATATTACTACGCGAATGGCCGACCTCAGCAGTTGTTAAAGATTTGCAGATGATGGAACAGCATAACAGATCCTCGAAAAATGTACAGGCTTTTAATTTGCGGGCGTTATTTGAAGCTTTCGACAAATATTTGCGGAGAAGGAATGCGAAATGACGGTTGTATCTTTCTCAATGACTCTTCAAGAAAGATTTATTTGCTGTCTGAATTTAAATCCACGACAGTATAACATTTGCATATATTTTTTCATATGGAGAGTTTTTATGAACACACAAAAATATTGGATTTTTACAGCAGTCTTGTTAATTTTATAGTATAAACTACAATTCAATAAATATTCACCTGGAATATTGCGAAAAAAGCGCCCATGCCACTGATATGAATTCAGTGTGAAGTCTTTGTGAAATTCGTAATAGTGGTTCTGATACTGGCAAGCGTGCGTGTCACTGTATCGGTAGACTAAATACTCCAATGCAATTTCTCATCCCTGAGATAAAACTATTTCTACTCGCGCAGAATTGTCTCTTTTATCACAGAAACTATGACCGTCTTCATATTAAAATATATATATCTCTTTGTAGCATTTAACGCTTCTAAAACATATTATTTAATTTTAAGTTAATGTTATTTATTTAACAAACACGAAGTTAATTCTGATTTCGATGACATTTTAGATTAATTTTAATTCAGAAATGTACGATAGATTTCCTTTGTCAACAAAAAACTTTTTAGATCGAAGTTATCAACTGGTAACCTAAATTATATAGATCTTTGGTCCCTTAACATAGTGTGAAGATCAAATGTAAAGAGCTTTTCAAATCGATTTTGTGTTGACATAGAATTGAAAATTTTTACGCAATAATTCATGAAATAAAATAGTAATACATGAAACGTTACGACTTTATTGATAATAAAACTTGACATTTTTTGAAATGAATTGTCTAGTATAATGTTACTTACTGATCACAATACGAGTTCTGTGTGATATACCAACACACAGAATAACAATTATTTATGTATATTAAAATATATTTTATCATACTAAGCCAGTTTACTCAAGTATTAAATCAAATATTTCTTTGTATATATATGAAATGTAAATAAATGATATCAACCATTATTATTGCTGTATAATATAAGGTAGACTCAAACATAAGCCAAATAAAAACCATCATATGACTTATCAAAGAGAAACACGAACAAATAAATATTATTGTAATTTCTATTTCAGCGGATGGCAGCGTGGTTTAAAGATAAACCAGCTATAAAACGCTTCTGGAGTAATATCGTAGTGAAATATCGTGGCCCTGTTTGAAACTAATAATAGTACTACTTGGGAGTACGCGGCAAGTCTGCAACACTCATATAAAAAACTACACAATTCAGATATATTATGAACGTGATCCAATTTACTTTACTACTTCATGTACTACATATTCAAAATTATATTTGAATGATTACGAGGGGATTTCGAGGGATTCTCGTCTGTATTAACTAAATTAAAATTCATCGAAAAACAGTTTTAAAATTCTATTTTGTGCAGACATTGAAATTCCTTCTTTTAAACGTACACTCCAAAAAAAAAATGTTTTTCAAAGTAAATTAGACAGCGCTTTGCTCCGTAATGCTGTGATCTGACTTCTGTAATTTGCCCTAAACATGCAAAAAGTTTACGATCAAAGAATTTTCATTAATCGCTTTAACTTTATACAGCTTTTTATAATGTAGTATTTCTTTTTCCTGCACTTATGAGAAAAAAATCATACTACTTGTTTTCTTCACCCACTCCTTATCAAACAATGTTTATTATAATCCTTCCAGTGTTACTAATTGTTTTCATTACTCCAATAAACTTAATTTCTCTGTAAAAGTTTTTATAACAAAATTATAAAAGAACTTCGTTAACGTTTGTGAAGCTAAGTATTTTGATATTCGACCTATTTACGCAATTGGCGACTTAAATACAAATATCATCCAAATGAATAATTTTTGATGGTAAAATTTTATTGTATAAAATACCGAAGAACCTTAAATGCCTTTCAAATATAATTTCATCTTATTACATACTAGATAGACCGACATTAATTATTTTTTCAGTCTTTATTAAAGACCATTCTAACAGTATTAAAATTTTAATTCGTAGCTTATAAAGGAGGAAATCATAATCGTCATTCAGAGGTTCTATACCCAAACCAGCTGCGACTTAATTCGAACAAAAAGAAAGGTCTTAATAATTAAGAAGAAAATATTGTACAATGTTCATTATTGCAAAACTCTCATACATATTCTTTGTTGAGGATTTCCAATGCGAATTTGAATGTGTAGACTAATAGTATCCAAACGTGTTTAATTTTTTTAAAACCAATAATGACCATAAAAAAATTACTTGAATCCATATATCAGTATTCTTTTTATTAGTTTGACTTCCAATTAATTAGTGGAATATGTGAGAGCGATGAAAAACTAGGTCAAACTGAAAATTATTGTGACTGCAATTATTGTACATAATTTTCTTGAATAACATATAATGTAGATAGCAAAACATAGCAACATGATAATACTTTTATATAATAAATTTAATATTTCACACAGAGAGCGTCCATTACTCACAATTCGCTTCTAGTTATGTCCAATACAATCAAATAACAAAAATACATAATTCATTTATTAAATATAAAGCAAACGCCGAACACGATAATCAGCAGAGACTTTTATACGCTGAGTACTTTATTCTGTGCAGCGAAATATATTTTTTAAGCACAAACATTGAGAAGTAAAAGAACAGCGGCCAACATTGTTATAGATCTACTCCCGAAACGGAACAAAGAAATATAATTCTTATTCTTCATTATTTTTAACAAAATAATAACAATATTCCTTTTCTCGTATTTTCGATATCTTATATCTTCCATAGAAGGTATTTATCATGGAAATATAAATACATTTGTCCTATATTTGTTTTTGTCTAATTGATTGTGACAAGAGAAATACTATAATAATGTGACATTAAAATGAACCATTAATGTTTTTTACTTGTAGTCTATATTTACAATGTATTCCATATCCGATGGATATATGTTTAATAGAGGCTTAGTACATAAACCATAACGAAATCTCTATAAGTTAAAACACTGACCTTGCTATCCTGATTTTAGTCGAATGTCGAATTAATAATAAAATAATTATTATATGAATAAAAAATATTTCATTACGCCCATAGCTTTTATTGACTCTATGAATAAATAATCACGGTACCGTGAAGTTTATCTTTAATAAACTTATATCAGTGATAAAAGTGTTTCCGAATTTCCTAATGTCCTTCTTACATGGGGTACGGGACTTAAAGATGAGCAAATAGCTTGACGAATCCATGTACAGGCTTTTAATTTGCGGGCGTTATTCAGAGCTCTCGACAAACATTTGCCGAGTAGGAATTCAAAATGACGGCTGTTTCTTTCTCAACGACTCTTCGAGCAAGATTTATTTGCTGTCTGAATTTAAATCGCTCCACTCCAACGTTTGACGTTCAATCAGATGAGGAGGTTTTGTGAACACGAAAACATCCAATGTTATTTATTCATTGAAATCTTATGTCACTGTATTCTAAGTGTTTGTATCTCCAGACAAATGTTACAGCGAGAACTAACACGAGGAAGAATTGCTTGTGTGATTGATAGAAAATAATCTATATGAGTAGTTCGGAAGCAGACGACCCTGTAAGTGATTTACAATCAGATGCGCTGTCGCCGATATCGATAAATTAAACTCGAGTGGAGTTTACGTCGTGTGTGATAAACCGACTTTTGTTAGAACTTACTTTTTATCAGGCTGAAATATAAGTGTAGGATTATATATGAAGTATACGAGCGTTTTGTAAAGGGTTGGACCAAAATTAATATAATATTATTATATTTGTACCCAAATATACATAGAACGTAGATTGTTTATGTAAATAAGTATTTTTTGAAGTTTATATATTGTTATGCGAATTAATAACGAAAAGACAATAAAAATGTTTTCATCACTCATGTTTAGTAAAAATAACTATGAAAAATTTAAAAAGGCCGTTGTTTTGGAAAAACGTTTAAGTGAAGATAAAAATGGGAATAAACTTTTAAATTATTTCGTACGTTGCAATAGTTAGTTAAATTTTTAGATCATTTCCGTTTAATATGAATTTATACGAGTTTACGAGAAAAGTTTGCCGAATCATACGAAAGTAAAAATTGAAATCCATATTCGTCAGGATCTCAGGAAGGATAGATATGAATGAACATTGAAAATAAGAATAAAATATAAATATTGTCTAAACATAAAATATATATTCCATTCCCTTTGGGTATTTTAACGATATCACTACATCAAGTGATAGATATAAAAGGGCATAACGTAGTACACACAGGAGCAAGGCCCGTTAATCGTTCGGTACCCACTCTCATTAACACAACTAGCTATAACTCACCCGTTAACCGCCAATCGTTGTCTTGATAATTTACTATGAACCTAATAATGTGATGGTTCGAGTACATGTGAGAATAGTTTTCTCTTTAATAGAATAGGTTAGAATAAAATTAATTCCTTAATTTTTTGTTATTCAATTAAAGGGAGATAATCAAAACGGCAGTTCTTTCGTCGTAAACCTTTTGCATTTTAAAAGCAAATTACAGAAGCCAGATCTCAGCATTACGGAGCAAAGCGCTATCTAATTTAGTTTGAAAAACAAAATTTAATTGGATGTCCGCCTTTGAAGTGACGCCTTTGAGAGTCTGCATAATAAGAATGTTTGCTTAAATAACATTTAATATAGACGGTAATTAAAAGATTATATTCGGCGTTTCGATTATATTTATGTAATAGCTTTAATAGTACTTTAATAATAGTTACTTCGTTGTAATTATTTTTGAAAACTTTTGAATATGTAGTTCATGAAGTAGTAAAGTAAATTTTATCACGTTCATAATATATCTGAATTGTGTAGTTTTTTATATGAGTGTTGCAGACTTGCCGCGTACTCCCAAGTAGTACTATTATTAGTTTCAAACAGAGCCACGATATTTCACTACGATATTACTCCAGAAGCGTTTTATAGCTGGTTTATCTTTAAACCACGCTGCCCTCCGCTGAAATAGAAATTATAAATTTAATTGAAATAAATTGCTTAGTAGTAAATATTAAGAATAATAACAATAATTAATAATATATAATTACAGTATAGACTATTTAAGTTAAAAATCAAAATCGTATTATTACTATATAATACTTTTATTATTTATGATAAATTCTATGGTTGCGAGTTATATCATAAGATATGTACATATATCATTTAATTAACTGATTTAAAATTTGCTCCTGTGAGAAGCTATTGTTATGTATTTCACACACCTAAAGCAATTCATTTTAGATAAGAGTACAAGAGTTACAGTTCTTCTAGAAATCGATGAGAGGCCACGACACCTGCTGCTGGCGTAGTTGCCACCCGTCAGGCAAAGTTATGGCGCTAAATAACTTGTCGGGTTTCGGCAAGTTTTCTGGTCAAGCTGTGTGAAGGATGGGTCTGAACAGCTAAACTGTAGTTTTTTTTTCTGTGAAAGGTAGCAAAGGATTAGACAGCCTACTTGATGGGCAGTAGTCACCGTCGCCCATCGACATCCGCAACATATCTGTTGCGGATGCGTTGGCCAACCTTGGTTGTTGAGGAAGAGGAAAGGGTGGGAACAGGGGAAGGGCTACCAGCTCTCTCACTCATCGGACGAAACGCAGCCATTACAGACTACTTCAGGCTGATCTTTTGTGAGAGGTTGGTACTTCCCCGGTGGAGCCAGTCCAAGTTCGAGCTGTAGTTATTTGACCACAACTAGGCTCAACCACCTTTAGCCTAATTAGAGCCGAGTACAAAATGCCATGCTTGTTGGATAATATTTTCAAGGTCTCTATAAACTTCCATCCTCCATATATCTTATTCGCGCTATAACAATAATGAAAATATAATTTGGGGGTAAAGAAAAAGGTGAATAGGCTGTTATTGCAATCGTGAATTCACCACCTATGTCTTCATTTCCGACTTCCCTACTGGTGGAATGACAGTCAAGGAAGATCCAGTCTAAATAAAGAAAAAGAAGAAATTATGGGAATTTCAAGATAATAAAATGATTATTTTTTTCCAAACAAAATTACCAAAAAACTGAGAACTCTAATCGTACAGTTATTTGAAATAAAATATAAGTAAATATTAGATCATAATAGTTGTTTGCTTTTAACTTGTTTTACTTTAAATTTTGTTACTTTCAATAATTTAAATATTATAAAGGCTTTATAAATACAAAATATATGTTTCTGAAAAACTAATATGACATTATTTTAAAAGGTTCATCGAATTGACTCACAAACTTTCGAGAACAATAAGAACGTGTAAGGGTTTTATATTGCATTTATTTTTGTTTCATTTTCATACTTAATCAATTCGAAAAACAAAGAAATAAAAAATAGTTTAAGCTTTTCGGTACATGGATATTTGTAGAATTATGGTTTATAAAATCTCGCAAAGGAAAATATAAAATGAAATAATTAATATGTTCACATGATATAAAACATGCGAACGGAACATTCAGTATATGATTAATACAAAACCTTATGAAGTAGAACTCGTCCGTACCAACGTTATTCGTAATTACCTCAAGTGAGGTCTGAGTGGTACGAAACTGTTAAATAATTCTGCTCGCGATTCGGAACTTTTCCCAGCGAATATTTAAAATATTAAAACGCGAGATCACGTACCTTATTAAACCTTGGATTTGGAGACTAAGCTGAGTAAAAGTAATTTGCTTAATATTTGTAACTTGCGTTACAGAGTGTTGAGTTGATGGCTACGTAATAAATGATATTAAGCGGATGTAGCGCTGTATACCATTTTACAATTAAACTATATTGAAATACGCTGTTCACATTGTAAGAAATAAGATAAAGGATACTTTCATATTTACTGGTCATTGAAATTGCAAATATTTAATTTGACATATTATGAATCATTTTATCAATTTCATTATGTAATGTTGCCTTTTGTTTTCATCAAATCTGATAGTCAAATATTTTCCAAAGTGGATTCAATTCTTCCGAAATATGTTGTGTTAAGAAATCATGAAAATATATTTGATACATGACACTAAACTCATTTCTTTGATAACTGTCGTAAATGAGTTAGCGATCGGAATTATAAGATCGGAGCTCTCTCAGTTAGGAGGAGACATTAATTCGCAAGTTAACAAAGTGGTCGTTAACAGGTGAGTTATGGGCAGGTGCGTTAACGAGTTCGGTGCGTCCCAACCGATTAACAACCGCTGATACTGCGTTCCGTCCCTTTGTTGGCGCATTCATAAACCCTGTGGGCGAGGCTGATACATAACAATATGTTTATCGACCAAAATTACCGTAAATATTAATGGCTTTTGATAAGCTTTTTCGGTATTCCTTGAACTAAAACTTTCATTAGATTTGAATTGATTGATTGAAAAATATGAATAGATACTTAATGTATATCTATTATAACTATAATACAGCGCGTAGTCGTGGGACAGCGAATGTAATCATGGAATATTAAGTTAATTATTCAATCAATACGCATTTAAAAATGATAAAAGATAATGTTGACCTTTCTGCCGGTAACAAATACCCAAACGTTTCTTTTCTATTGTTATTGTATTAAAAATTCTATAATTATATTTTCAATATTTTATCAATTTTTAGGTAATATTCAATAACATTGAGATTCGAATGTATAGAAAAAAAAATAAAGTTATTTTTTACCGAATTTATATCACGATAACCTAGCCACAGATTGGGGAACGAGTCAGAAAAAGCCAGTTGTGAAATAAATTAGTTTTGTTGTACTAGTTGTCCCAACTCGTCGCGGATCATTGACAACAGGTGACGGTGTCAACGCGTTGTGAAGGCTAGTGCAGCAATCGATGGACACGTTTCATTAAGTGCTTCAGCCTGAATTGATGTCTGACTTTTGTGAGGTTGATTTCATTCTAAGATAATTTAATTAAAAATACAATTTCAACAATATTTCTATTCATTTTATGTTTTAAAAATTAATTTATTATTATTTAATGTCAATTAGCCGTTTGTCAGGTTTTGTACATACTTATAAAATATATGAAAACATTCGATAGGATTTATTTTTATAATGAATCGAGAGTTTTATTAATAAGTTGTTCCAGTATAAAATTTTCCGTTACCACAAATACACGAACCTAAGATACATTAATAAGTACAAGAGAAAGCTTTTGAGTCGTGACTTAAAATATTTATAGTGCTTTTACTAGCCACTCGTGGTACGCTAGATAGATCTGGCCAGGCTTTATTTAAGTTTAACATTTTCTTAACATTTATATTATTTATATTTGAAATGTTCTACATGAATTTAACAGACAACATACGAACGTCCCAATTCGTTTCGGTTTGAGTCAAAATTATGAAAATCCCATTAGAGTACATATACATATATTTTCTTGACTATTTGAATATTAATTTACGTATATTCAAGTTTGACATTGCACATGTATTGCGTTCCTAAAGTTATATATATTTCTTATAATATGCTGACTAGAAATAATTCTGGAAATTACATACATATGTTTAATATGTACCACGTCTTAAACATCAACTAAAGTAATTTATAACAAATAATTATCTGTAACATCTTATTTGGTATAAATCTTACAAAGAAAATTTCCGTTTCTGCTGATTAAAGAAGTTACTAGAAGATTTTTCGCAAACATTTTTTTAAAACACAATAGAATATTAAACAGAAGTTTATTCAAAACAAAATGTTAATATTAATTCCGCCTAATTCAGTCACAACCAAAATCCATTAGCGTATTTGTATAGTTAGAAGCCGTTAAGTAATTCTCGTATAAGAGACAAAGCGCTTATAATGGTTCAAACAATGCGCTTTCGAGCCGAAATGGATTTCTTTTCGCGCTTGTCTAATTGCCGCCTTTGTCTCCAATAGCCTTAATGTAATTTAAAGCGCCTTTGCATTTAACTTTGTTTAGAATTCGGAAAAAAATATTTTGGGCTTTTTGTTTACGTTCTCCGAGCTAAGCCGATTTTATTTTTCAAAAGGATTTTACATTAAATTAGAAATTATAAACAAAAGTTGATATGATGAAAGTGTGTTTATTATTTAAACAAAAAGATTGTCTGGTTGTTTATGAGCTCAAAAAAGTGCAAGGATTTATATATTGAGGTGTCTGTGGCTACTAATTAACCAGATTCAAACTCAAGTTTGTTTGCTTCGAATCTTAGTTCAGAAAATGTTAAAAAACAAAATTATTTTTAAAGCAAAGAAAAAAGCATCAACAGTGTGGTCATTATTAAAGAAGGGTCCTTTATTCATTACTATTGAACAGTAGAGTTGAATTAACTTACTCCTCTGTTCACCATAGAAGATACATAATTAAATTCATTCAAACCGTGCAATATTTTAACAATTAAAACAGTAATTAAATTGTCAATTATTAAATTTTAATTATTTTCTCAGATGTATAAAAGCGAGGCTGCTCTTAACAACGAGAACTTAAAATTATTGTACTTGTGTTTATGGGTTTGGACATGTCCATTTGCTCTGATTCATTGAGTGAGTTGATAAAAACGCTATATATAGCGTATAACATGAACGAACTAACTCGTACCGATATCAGTATAGCGGTGTATTTCTCTAATCCAACTTATTTCTACAAAGAGTTATGGTAACGGACTCCCGGCTTACTCCTCTCTCGTCGCGGTATGGTCAAACAGACTAAAGATAGTCCAGAAGCGAGTTGAATACAAAGAGTTTGACCTAATTTAAGCTCTCTTTGGCGTCATGGCTTAGCAACTCGTCTCCTGAAATATGCAGTGGCGGTAGAGATTTTTTACAGAAAATATTCAGGTTTTGGCAAAAAAGACCAAACGCATGAATTCCATATTGAAGACGCTCTAGTCTTTCGGCAATTTATCTGAAGTGCTCGGCCTTATTTCTTTTACTGAATAGCAAATTTTGAAAGTTGGTTCTAGGTGATAGATCTGTGTAAACATTAACTTTAACCTTACTATAAGTTGACTAATCGTCAGTAACGATCTGTTTAACGATTGTGATCATTTATTGAATTATAAAAACTAAATACCAATATTATACATAAATGTATTTATTTAAAATTTAATGCCCGACCAAAAAAAAGCAACTTATTTATTTTGTGAATATAATTTCTCTTGAAGAAAAACTCGCTAATAGGGAATGTTACAATAACTTTCGTATCGGAATAAATCTTTGTTTTGGATCCTTTGATATGCAAAAGAACCTTAATAGGCTATTACTCTCTTCTCTTTACAATAATTTTCTTATTATATATTTTTTTTGTAATCATAACAATAAGCGAATGCTTAACATTTCAAATCCAACAACTTTAAATAATATGATGTATAGAAACTGTCGTTTATTATTAAATAAACAATACATGTCTATATCTCCATTTGTCTGATCCTGTTTTTCTGTAAACATTAATCCTAAGTATGAGTTTGCTCGTTAAACTAATCACCGACAGTATCTAGGTGCTTTATTTATAAGTATTGATTAAAATATAAATACGGGAAAAGTCAGACTTCACATTATTAATGCATGGATCGAATAATGATACAATGATGTTGGCAACATAATATTCTTGTCTATTTCAAATTGAGCTTTAGTTAAAAATAACGGTGACTTCAATTTCACATATAGCGATTTTAAAGTTAGTTCATTAATGTATTTGTTTATAGTTGTATATATTCGAACAAATAATAGTTATATGATACTAGGTTTTTCGGATACTACGCGTTTGTTATTATTTTATATCTGCACAATCCCGAGGTTTCGGTTCCTTTACAGCAATCGTGATCACGGACAGACGAGATGGAAGTAAATTTTAGTTAGTCTTTTATTTATCATCTACCACCAACAATATCTTCTAACGTACTGCTTTGGTTCTGGACAAACAAAAATCTTAAATATCATTAAACAAATATTTTCATCTTCGCTCGTAAGCTATCGTTCAATCGTTTATAGCTAACAACATTTCTTTTTCAACAATGCACATAACAAAGTTTTTCAAACAAAGTCTTAAACTTGTTATGTGGACCAATAATAAACATTGCAACCAAACAAGAAGTGGTGGTACCATACAGGTGGTAGACCCTAGCTGTGGTCAAATAACTACAGCTCAAACATGGTCTGGCTCGACCGGGAAGTACCACCATCTCCCAGAAGATCGGCGTGAAGCAGTCTTTAATGGCTGCGTTTCCTCCGATGAGTGAGAGAGCCGGTTGCTCTTTCCCTTTTCCTAACCTTTCCTCTTTCTCTTCCCCAAAAAAGGGTGGTACCGCATCTGCAAAATTATTTTGCAGATGTCCATAGGCGACGGTACTACCTCCAACAGTTAGGCCGTAGGCCGTCTGATCGTTTCCCCCCCACCCCTTTATTTAAAAAAAAAACCACCCTCTCACAGAAGATCGGCGTGAAATAGCCATTAATGACTGCGTTTCGTCCGATGAGTGAGAGAACTGGTTGCCCTTTCCCTGCTCCCACCCTTTCCTTACATCTCCTTATTCCCAACCCTTCCTCTTTCTCAACAACCAAGGTTAGCCAGCGCAACCGCAACATCTCTGTTGCGGATGTCGGTGGGCGACGGCGACTACTGCCCATCAAATAGGCTGTCTGCTCGTTTGGCACTTTTTACATACAAAAAAAGTAAAGAGTTAATTACATATTTCATCGCCGTTGAATAAACATTTTAAAAATTTGATGTATTTAGTATATTTTCAAGCTATTCCTGTCGGTTTGAGTGTTTATAAAACAATAAAACTGAATAAAATATAACTGTTACTTCATAAACAAGAATGAAACCCGCACATGAATAAATATTGTCGAATTAAACGCTACTCAGAGATCCAATAACGGATTATACGCGTTGTTCAATCTTGTTGGTATGGTGACGCTGGCATCTCCCATTGTGTCGGTATCTGTTGGAATATATTTCATTGTTTTGAATGTTGTTCTATGCATTTCAAAGATTACCCTTTGAATCTAAGTCTCACTGATAAGATGATTTTATTTTAGTATATAGAATAAGAATAACATTTGAAAAAAAATCCTTAACAGATAGAAATCATATTTAAACATTAATTAATGGGTTCTCGGAGGCTTTGGAGTGTAACAAACAAAACACTCCATAACAGACAGATCTATTAAACCCAGTAGGTACCTACTCTTTATTTACTTTGTCTATTACACAACCAAATTTTTGAAGTTCAGATTACTACGAGTATTCTGTTTTAGTTCCATTATTGTTATCACTCATCACTGCAATCGCTTTAATAATTACTAAACTAAAATCATTTCATTTTTAGTTTATAGAGCGACGATGACGCCATCTAGCTAAATGTAGTGACGTACAATTTATCAAGATAGTGTTTCCCGTTTCCCAGTTACGACCGAACATCTAAACACAGTAACAGAGGTGTGTTTACACAATAAAATACGTATTAACATATATATTTCATTATACAGATTTCATTGATAATAATAGCAAAAAAGCTAATTACAGCCTAACTAAATTAGTAACAAATTAATATAAATTAACAAGTAAATTGTTTTAAAATCATTGTATTAATATAAACGTACGTCTGCTTGAAATCAGAGAGAAAGTAATCAAATATTTGTATTTGACTTGTTCCGCCTGGAGTTAGAAACTTGATAATTTATTTATCAAACAGCATGTAGTGTTATAAATGTTGTTTGGAGAGGCGGATGAATATTTATTGTTTCATGTTGAAATTTACATATAACGAATGTGGAAAATATAAAAATACTAATCTGTAATTAATCCCAAAGTTAAAAAGCTTAATAGATTATCGAGACCGGTTTGTCCATTTTAAAACAATTCCTGTTTAGTTATTTCATCCCCATTTTAAATTATATTGCAAATTTCACACAATAGCACCAAATAACGGTCTAAAATTCAGCAACTGGGCCTTAAACAATAGAATGGTAAGTCATTTTACAGTTCCCTTTCATTCCTGGGGGACGTTAATTGCTCGCAGACGTGACCCGAATCAAGCTGACGATTTAGTTTGATGTATTGTTAATAAAGCATCGGATTTCAAAATAACTTCTAAAGTATTATTGAACGAATTCAAGAAGTGTACTTCAAGATAAACATAATCCTTTATATCATATGTATTGGGAATCATTGATTTTTGGGAAAATATATAAATTTTATCAATTATGAATTTATGTAAGTTAATAATGAAATTGACTTTAAAAGAATTCATTGTACCTTTTAATATTGACATCGGTGGGGGGCGTTAGGAGGATGGGGGTTAAGCACAAAATGCTGATCTAATAAAAGCCTCTATCGCTACCATCCTGATGAATATTCATCTTGCTTTAACTACGGTTCTTGAATTTGAAACTTGAATGCTGGATTAAGCTCTAAAGAACTGAAATTCTTTAAAGGGTTTTTTTCATTACGTTTTCCCTTTGTTTCCGTTCGCAAATTAAAGTCCAGAAGATATTTTTGGACTATGTGAGGTTTTTAAAAAACTATTATTCATAAATTGTGGAAACAAAGTCAAATTGAAAATAGTGTTATGGTTACAAATATGTATTATATTAAAAATACCCAAGGTAAGCGGTTTAATATATCAGAAGCTGCAGTGCATTTACTAAAGGTATTTACCCGTCTGAAGATTAATCCGCTGCGGAGAGACACCACTTAGAAATCTCCACTTTAATTAGTAAAGCTTACTCAGCAAAGTATCACCTAAAGAAAATAAACAAATAAGGAAGGAAATGTGTAAATTCACATTTAACATTAAGAATTCTTTGTCCTGCTATATATTACAAATACATATATTTTTTCTATTGGCATTAAAAAAAATATTTTTTTAAAGGTCTCTGTTCATATTATATAATGTCGATCAGATATTGAGCATTCTTAATCATAAACTTTTCAAGTCACATAATAACTATGAACAAATTAATAAAATAGCATGCAACAAAGTTTACTCGGAGCATTCTGACGCTATCCGTAAAATGCACTTTCGTAATAAAGTGAGGCAACGAGATAAGTGGGCCGGTCCGCGACAAGTGCTCTTGACATCAATAGACCGGCTATGACCTCTAATGATATTTGTACATTTAATTAAAAAGCAAGCATTTTCAAAGGTATACAAAAGCTACGCAAAGCTACGTATCAGTTTAATAATAAAATGTGCTGTACTTTTTTGAATATTGCAATTCAATCTAATTTAAAGTTTCAAAAAACATAATGTTCCGATTAACACTCCTTGTTTTACTATGACAGTTTTATTGATCTTATAATAAACTTATAATAAGCTAAAAAAAAAATATATTAAAAAAGAAGAGAAAACTTGGAGCACAATATTAAGTTGGGGAAATACGAAAGAACTCAGTTAATGCTAGAGCTATTGTTTCGCCAACAATCGCGCACTTCACCTCTCAACTGAAATGCATTAAAAATTTTATACCAATACACAACTTGGCTGCCTTGGCCCACTGCTTGTTTGTTTCGTTCGTATATTTTCAATTCGCCTTTAGAAATGACTTATATTAAAGATTTATTTACACATAATTCTTTACATACTACTGCTACAATCACGACAACCACATAAAAACTATCATTTGATGACTTAGAATCTAAATAGATTTTTTCAAAGACGTCGTCAGTTATTTACTACAAAAGTTTACGGTTAAGATCTGGACCTTTACCGCTTTAACGAAAGCTTTGTACAAACATTTAAATTCCTGAAAACATTAATCCTTACTTAATTATGGACAGATGATGATACGAAAAAACAGTAATGGTGTTTGTAGCAAACTTTTAACGTGAACATTCATCACGGACTGACATGAACAGGACAGTTGAATTGTTCCGCCATTCTTTCACTGACCATTTAGCAAACAGTGGAACGAATTAATTGTTTGTTTTAGAAACAATCTGAATAATCAAACGAATATTACAGTTAGCATTAAAAAATCTAATTCAATTAAAAAGCAATTATTTATTACAAAATATGGCAGTCGAGTGACCTTTTATATGTAGATAATAAAAAGAAATTTATTTTATGATACTCCTAGCGGACAATTAAGTGGTCGTATCAGATTACAGCTGTAAATACTGTGTAATGACCGGGACGGTTCTAGATATATCCTTCATTAATAACTGTCGATTCACTTAATGCCTCGGATCCACCATTGCTCTGTGAATTGTTCATATGTTGATATTCTTTTCTTTGATTCGTTTCGTTATTGAACTAATACTTTAACATTACATTTCCCAATTCCAAGAATAAGATACAAATGAAATTCATCTTCGCTCGTAAACTCTGAGATCCTATATCTCATTCCGTCACTATAATAATGTATTATTTTATTAGGACACATAACGCTACCCATTATCTCGATTGCTTCTAGGTCATTCGATATTTCATAATGTTCGCCATCAAAACTTTATGCCTCGGGAGGCTTTACTCTCAGGATAAGGCCGATACAAATCGTAAACTATTTTACTACCCTCCTTTATATATTATTAAGGGAAGATTAGTCGGCGCCGGGACCGATCAATTTTGAGATCTGAGATTTCATAAATTCTTTACGTCTTTTATCTTACTGTACACGGTATTTTTAAGATCCCATAAAAGATTTTTTATTATATAATAAATTTAATTGAATCTAAATATATACACTGCAAACCAGATTTAAAATTTTTCTTACGTTCAGAAAATTTAATCTTTCATTATAAAAATTAATAACCTTGGTGCAATAAGCTCACAAACATTTATAAAACCCTCTAACCTACCTACATCATGATAATAAAACTTCTTTATGATACTTGAGCCTCGCCACTTCAGGCTTCACTCTTCTAGACGTCTATTGTTTTCTAAAACGGCAAAGGATAATTAAATTCACACTAACCGGGTCGTCTTAAATCCAGGATGATACAGGCAATATATATCCTCTTATGTTTATGTAATAAAATATAAAATAAATCATTTATATTCATATATGACTATCTGTGTTAATTGCTTTACTGATGAATGAACACAAACGTACCTTCTAGTTTCATCTCTTTATTGGCACAGTTCATCAAACAAACTTATCCTGAGAAACGCAAAACAAGATTAGCGACTCAAACTCGACTGCGTTAATTAAGGCTTTCTTCCCGTCTATTGTTTCTGGTTTCTACAAAGCACTTGGAGCTTCTGAAAATTTAAGCCAAATGTGTTTCAGATTCGTATTTGGGTTATGTTTTGCTCAAATTATGTTTATAATATCATTCGCTTCGTTATATTGAATTCGTTAAGTTGTTTCAAAACAACACGTCAAATATAATAAGTATTAAAAATTTCTATGTGTAAGTACGAAAACAACTTACAGGGATAGTTACACGTCGTGAGTAACTATTTAATAAATAATAGGGTAACGTCTTCATCTACGTCGCTGTCCCTCATTTTCCATTAGTATTATTATTATTATTATTATTTATAAGAAAACTTGCCCTTTATTAAAAAATATCCAGGAAAACTTCGGAATTATATCGACAAATAAAACCCAAGATACATTAGATAAAGCCAGGGTCGGAACGTGACACGACTTTGCTTTTACCTGACTCGTTTGAGACGGGTTTACATATCAGCTGTAATAATAGCTACCTGTTTCATATTTTATAAGCCTCATTCTAAAATAAATATACATAGGTTCGGATTTCGTCATCCAGCTATTGTCGAGTTGTTGACCTTTTAAATATTCTGGACGCAATTTTTGTTGATATCGAATTAACGAGCAAGATTTACCATCAAAAGTTTTGATATAACTGTTATAATTGAATTAAAAGAAAGTTCGTGTATTACTTAATACAAATGATAAATACAAGTCAGAACTTTTCGCTTCAAACAAACTTAATCAGTAGAAATAAATACGATGAATGTCAAACATTAGTGTGAAACATCGAAGGCAATAATCTTAAAGTTTTCCTATTACCACCTGATTGCCGGTCTTGTCTTACTTGAGGTTTAATTTGAAAAGTTGCCATTGCTATGCAATTTATGTTGAAACTTTTGCAGTCATTTTTCACTATTTATATATTATATAACAGCTTTGTCTCCTGTCACTGAAACTTATAATAACTTTAGATCTCTGTTCCTCTCAGAACTCGAGAACTGGTCTCGTACAACATAATACATACAATTCCCGTACCCTTCATTTGACACACTTCATACAACAATGTGTAATCTAAATAGATTTTTACCGACTCATTTCATGAGGTATTGAAATTAATGCCGAATATTTTGACAGAAATTTAAAAAAAAATTTCTTTCAATTCTTCGTTTTTTTTCCATAATTTTATAGTTTCTGATACTTTTCTCCCATCCCCTATATCAATGTATGTTTTATTCACTATTTTCGGTTTTCACTATTTTCTGTACTCAGAATTTGCAATCTCTCCGTAGAATTTCATTTTAATATTTTTTAATCTCCTCTTGGATTTTGTACAGGATTTTTCTTTATTTTCGGAAACAACTTTCCATTCAAAACAGCCACTACAGTATGTATGTATTTTACTTGTAGTGGTACCTAAAAAAAAAATTACCGCAATCTTTTATTTTTTTCTTTTAATACCCAAAAATATGATACATTATACTAACTGGTAATTACTATTGTTTGAATCAGTTCGATTGTTGGAGTCGTCTAATTAGGGTCTTTTTTTTTAAATTTTAGGATTTTCTATGTGATTCTAGAAATCAGACTTGAACGTGCACTTGACCTCTTAGACTAATAATAAAGAGAAATAAAATTAACATTAGTTCATTGCTAATTAAGTGATAACATCCATAAAAAATATCAAAATCTGGGAATTTTAAGAACGTCATGAAATTCACCTGTCTTTATTGTGGAAATGATTAACTTCTACCTATTTGAACCACATTTTGTTATTGTTTAATTTAAATAAAAAATTCGCATAGGATTTTTTTGTCTTGATACCTGTAGTACAAAAAATACCACCTCTTTAAATATCGAATAACTTTTATTTAAGATAAATAGGTGCTCGACCTTTGACATTGACTTTATGAAATATCCCATTATTCGCTATTACTGTTTTATAGCGAGATTCTTTACGACGTAATAAGTGAATTCTTAAATCTTTCTGATATTCTATAGGCCCTGAATGTAGAGTTGCTTCCGAAAAGCAATAATTTGTCTAAATTAATAACAGCAGCGCGGCAGACGATGTAATCATGG
This sequence comes from Danaus plexippus, assembly GCF_018135715.1. Lineage (NCBI taxonomy): Eukaryota > Metazoa > Arthropoda > Insecta > Lepidoptera > Nymphalidae > Danaus > Danaus plexippus. Next base: position 9,127,587 of record NC_083547.1, read on the forward strand.
ACAACTTTAATAAGCCTCCGTGATTAAAACAAAATAATCGATAGGCTACAAAAGGCCGGGTAACGAGCGGTTTCCTCGCTATTAATTCTGTCGCCTGATTGTACTAATCGATGTCGCCGACTGTACTTTGAACAGTTTCACAGTTATACAAAATTAAATATTAAATTAACGGATGCGAATTTGATTATATTTAATAAAACTGGTTCTAAAATCGTCCTTAAATGTCTATAACAGTATCATTATTCAGATTATAATCTAACGGAATAATATGTAACGATTTATGTGCTAATTAAAACGTCTAACATTATATTAACGTCATTGTTTCTGAACAACATTAACGCTAAAGTTATTTAGTTAATTTTTGGTAAATCTAGTTTATCTGGACTGTAATTATACTGTTGTTTAGTACGCAGTGAGATTATCCTTGTTTTGGAATTACCAAAATAGTGTACATAGTATGCGGTCAGGTCATTTGATAATAGAATATAACTAAATATTTACTTACATGAAATTGTGAAAGAAGTAAATAAAATAGCATGAGGTACCTTTATTTCAACTAAGGGCAAACCGAATATCAGTTCAAATTGTATTTATTTAATTAATTTGTCAAATTAATATGAATGTATACAAAAACAATTTCATTTTTGTTTTTATCTGCGAGGTATTTATAGATCCTATATTCCTAATGGCCTCGGAGATAAACTGACCTATTTAGAGAAAATAAACGAAAGCCCGATGCAGTTAGGGCCTCCTTAATTGCGCTGTAGGCGCTGCCGGCTTACATTAAATGTTACGCCATTAAAGTTACCGGATAAATATGCTTTCGCATAATTTATAGTTTCTACTAATGATATCTTTATAAAAGTAACTGTTAAATTTGTTTAGAATCGTAAGTTCTTGAAATATCAAGTGTATATGAGGAGATGAACAATATCTAATGGGCTATTGCAGGTAGCGGGTGTGGTGGGCCGAGCAGATGTGTTGGCTTGCGTATTCTTCTTGTCTTCTGTTCTTCTGTATCATGGGTGAGATTTTGAAACAATTAACTTTTTAACAGTTTTATATACTTATATACTAAGAAATGTGTAAAATTTTACTAAAGTATAACATAGTCTTAACAACTATCATAAATGTAATAGGCGACTATAGCTTGTCCCATTCCAACTGTGGAAAAAAAATACTAATGTGAACAAAATAACCGTTGAAATAAAATGGTAAAAATATTTTATTTAGGAAATTGAGGAGATTTTCTATATATATTACATTAAGCTGACGAATGTATTAAGTGAGAAACTAATTAAAGTACTATTTGGCCTCAAACCCAGTGTGAAGTAGGTTACCCAACTCCATTAATATGCAAAAATATCATTATTTATAATTTCCGCTGGTATCATGCCAAGATAATATGCGTTATCTAGGACAGGAATTCTCTTGACATCCTAAAAGAAACCCTACAAATAGCACTTTAATGCCGTGCGAACAGCTTACTTGCCACTTCGATAATGTTGTTACCGTCTTGGCCCCTTTTATAAGAAACTCTGAAAAGAATGTTAGAAGCGGCCCCCAGAAACTTTGGATGAACGTATTTCAGCGCCCAAAAGGTTAGGGATTGTTTTATTTTATTAGGAAGTCGTGTGTCAGAAAACCCCTCAATACATGGCCAATGTCTATTAGGGAATGGAATTTATTGTTGTTTATTTAACTTGATTAAATCTTCCCTGTATTTTTTCTTATAGCATATTTAAATTTATTCCAAAATATTTTCGTAAAGGAATAGAAATTACAAACGCGGTTTATTTAAATTTGAATAAATTTCCAGATCTTCTAGTCGCAGGCGTGTGTGGTCAAGTGTTGTGTTAGCTGGTCTCAGCATGCTGGCCAAAGAGACAGGACTGACTGCACTGCTTTTTAATTTAGTTTTTGACATTTATCGAAGTTGGAGCTCAGTCACAAGGTATTTTATAACTTGTTCATCGTCATTCATTTATCATATTAAAAACAGCTTTATTAAATTCCTTATATGATATATTATACTTCGGTAAAGAGAAACATCAAACCAATCTTATACTTGTCTTTTACAGCAATCTATAACATTACAGGTTTCATTTCTTAATTTTAATGTAATAGGAAGTGGAACACATGATTTTGATATGCATGTCGGAAGCTACTAAATTGTCCAGGAATATCGTTGAATATTTTAGAAGTACATACAAAATACTTGCTTTCGCATCGTTTATATTTTGTCCAATTAAAGCACAGCGTACTAGCTTTAAAATATTCCTTAATTTTCACTTGCCTCTCCTCATGGTCTGAGAAAGCTTTGAGAATAATTAAAAGTTAGTTTGCAATATAAATGTTTAAAAATATAAACAGATCGGAAGAAACATTTCTTAACAACTTTCATAAGTAGTTTTTTATAGACAAAAATATAGAATCGCAACTTCTTTAAAAACTTGCACTTTGAAATAGTTTTAATAGACTTTCTATTCTGTCCTTTGAGTTTCAAAATTCATCAGGCCAAATTGCTTTATTCCTCTATTGTTTTGACATGTATCCAACCACAGGTCGCCATCGAAATTCCGTTGGCGGCACGAAGGTCTGTGGAGCAGACTGAGCAAAGGTCTCATAGTCCTGATCATGTTAGCCATTGCTAGGCTCGCCTTGCTTCAAGGATCCTTACCAGCTTTCTCGCCGCAAGACAACCCACCGGCGTTTCATCCATCCTTCATTGTCAGGTATTCTAGAAGTATATTAATGTGTCTTATTTGATGGGCTTAATTTTTTTTAACAGAGGTGGTAGAACAATACTACTCAATATTAAATTCTTTCAGATTAATGACGTTCTGCTATTTAGCAGCCTTCAATTGGTGGCTGCTCCTGTGTCCTTGGACTCTTAGTCACGACTGGCAGATGGGGTCGATACCTCTGATTACCAGTGGTTGGGATCCAAGGAATCTTATTACTGGGGCAGCCTTAGTAGCCCTAATGGCGCTGTCATATAGATTCTTGATGGACTTGGAGGTAGGTGATATTAATTTTGTTAAAATTATATTTTTTAAAATCACTGGTTTTGTAGCATATTTTTTATTATTTTTGTATTAGCACTAGCATATTTTTTATTATTTAACATTTCATGCAAATCTTTCACATTTCTATCACGTACTTTTATATTGCAAAGGCGTTTTAGTTAAAACAATGTTTTCTCAACTGTAACAAAAGAACCAAAATTAAATTAAACTCAAATTGAATAAAAGTATAATAAAATCTACACCTTAATAAAATTCTCTGTTTTATTTCTGAAGCTTCAGAGACATACTCCTCTGGTAGTCGGATTGATGCTCCTTGTAATCCCATATCTACCAGCATCCAACCTACTGGTCACTGTAGGATTTGTTGTAGCTGAACGCGTTCTATATATACCAAGGTAAGGAAATTAAAATTCTAGTTATAAAACACATTACATGGAATTATTGATTTGACGAAACCTCTCAGCATTCCATGAACTCACCGTGTGTGTGCCGGGTCGATCGCGTTGCAGGGAGAGGAGCTTCAACAGTGCCTGAGACTTGCGACCCAGGTGTAGTTTTAAGGAGCCCTTATTCAATGCTCGTAAAACTCTCACCTACACTGTCCAAGCTCCTCTCTCTACCTAACCAAATTTGGAACGAACCTACTAGGTACCTTCGACGCATGTTCGGAGAATGAACTGATGTTAGTTCTTGACAGGCCCAAGTCTTTTAGCTGGTTGTAGAGAGATTTGGCTGTTATACGTCTCGCTTCTACTTCTACCGCGTACAAATTTACAATTCTTAGTGAGTTCGTTAGTGGGCTCGTAATACTTGTTGACCTTGATGGCGTGGTCTTTGGGGATGTTGGTTTCCCAAGGAACCGTGAACTGTATTATCACAATGCGCTTTATAATTCGCGAATATCAAAATATGTCCGGTCTTTGTCTGGTAATCTGAAAAATACACACCATAAGTTTTCAATCCAGATATTTGGGCAACCAGTTACAATTTATTGGAAATTTTCATATCAACTTTCTCATCTTATTTAACTTGAAGATTTATTTAGTACTAAAAATGATTCAATAGAAAGATTTCAAACTGAACACATGTCAGTTATTATTTACCTGTTGATTTTTTATCTCCAGTGTAGGGTCAGTTCTTTTGACGGTATACGGTGTGCAAATATTGTGTCATCGAGGTGGAAGGTGGCTGGCACTAGGACTGGCAATACTTGTAGCTGCTGGCGCTGCGAGGACCTTCGATAGGAATAGAGACTGGAGGACGAGAGAGACACTGTTGAGGTAAGGGTTAAAGATAAAAGAAACGTAAGGAACATTGTTACCGGATATTTTTCACTGGAAGTGTTAAATAAATCAGATACAAGGAAAATGGCACAATATATTAGATTTACAAAACGATGACATAAGTATAAAATTAATGCTTTTTTTTTTTTGAGGATCAACTAACACATTCTTTATTAATAATGAATCGTTAAAATAAAAGCATTATACTTTATTATCACCATGCTTTTTTGACATAACATTTATATAGATAGAGACAGGTGACAAGGAACCGTGACTTGAGTTTGCTTCTTTTGGCTTTAAAAGCTTTTCAACTGAGTTATAACATTTTATGACTGTTTTGATCATTGTTTGTTCAATAAAAAATGCTTCTATCGTCACTATTGCCAATAAAAGGTCTGTTCACAATTACACAGTTGTATATATATATAAACTTATACGTATAAATAATAATATAGATATTTTTTTTGAAATAATAACAACACTAATTTAATTTCTTTCATTTTGAACATTATCTACAAAAATGACGATGAGAGATTTATTTAGACATATACTATTTTAATTCTTGTATTTTAATCGTCACTGATGTTCATTTTTCATTACTGGTAGAGCCTGTGATAGACCTATTGTTTATTGTATTCTATGATGACGTTGTGTTTATGCATTCACTGATATATTTGTGTAAAATATCACTTAGTATATAAACGTACAGATCATAGCACGATAATATGTCGTATGATATATATCTTTAAAGCCGTTTTTATTTTATATTCATAAATCTATATGATATAACACTCGCATATGGAGATGGAGAATAAAATATATTTTAATATTCGGAATTTAGTTAGACTCCTACTAAGAGTAGCAAGTAATAACAGAAATAACATAGAAATAAAAAAAGTATTCTTCTCACTTAAATACTATTGTGTACTGAATATTAAAAAAATTGTCATGTATTTTATTGAAGGAATTTTTTTATTAGCGTAGTAGTTAATTTATAAAGTCGTTATTTCTTTTACCTTCGTTTATTATTATTCATTTAATATTTATTCCGAATTCATTTTTAATATCAATTGTTTTATTTATAAATTGCAGGGCGGATCTAGCGGTTTTACCGCACAACGCAAAATTGCACTATAATTTTGCAAACTTCCTTAAAGACATCGAGCAACAGGAGAACGCTATAAAACATTATAAAGAAGCGCTTAAGTATGTTGTAAAAGACATATCTATTTGTTTTATCTAATATATTTTGTAATGAAAATGTTGTTATTTTCTGTTTCAGACTGTGGCCAAGTTACGCGAGTGCTCACAATAATTTAGGCACGTTGGTCCTGGCATCAGGACGAGCGGAGCATCATTTTCTACAAGCTCTTAAATACAATAAGGACCACGTGAATGCTCATTACAACCTGGCCAAATTATACCGGTGATCACTTTCACTATCATCAAATAAAGTTATCAAAATCATAAATTTAAATAAATTTGTAAATTTTGTTATTTTTCGTTAACATTAGGTACTCACTGTATATTCGCGACAACTTAATTTATGTTTAATAAATTCGCGTGTGAAGCTAAAGATAAATAGGTTGTGTACGCGGGAGAGGAACCGAGTTGTAATATTATTAGATGCAAGGAATAACTGATAACTGGTTTATTTACTTTGAGGCTAACGCAATTTCTATCATGCCGGAGGATTATATTAACTAAACAAACAAGCTAAGACAAACTACTGGCATTGAATAAGTAATTAGGTATAGCGAAAATTCAAGTTAATTTAAACAAGAAAAAATAATTTTAAGGTTTTTTACGTAAAAAACTTTAACCAGAGAATTCAACAAATTTGTGAGTGTCTATTATTATTCTTTTTTTAATAACAGTTATAAATTTCAGGAAAAAGAATCGCGTGTCTGAATCATTAAAGATGTTGGAACGCTGCATAACTCTGGAGCCGCGGTTCGTCCTGGCCTACATTGAACTTCTTCACATCACCCCCGAAAACGAGAAGAGACCCACACTAGAGAGATTGATTGAATTGGAACCGATGAATTGGGAACATTACTACCTGTATGGAAACTGGCTGAAGGGAAGAGGTAATCTAAGAGACTTTCTGTCGCCAAAAATATATTTAGCAACAATATTTTTCATTTTACATAAACATAACAAAGAAGAAATCCAAGATGCTATTATAAGTCACCATCACTAATAACTTACTAAGTGTGGTTATTTGTTGGAAAACCATTTTCTGATTTGGTTGACGACTAGTCTTCAAAATGAATGCTGTCACAAAACAGTTTATTATAAGAGAGAAGCTAAATGTATCTTAGATACTATTATTATATTTTTTTATTTACACTAATTATATTATTTTTATGTTCATAACAGATAAATTATAATATTTTATAATCACTAGAAAATTCACTCGTACTTTTCTAGTAAAACCTTATTTATCTTCACACTTTTTTATTCAAATATCTCAGCCATTTTTAATTTCGATAATAAATAATTATTATAGGTTTACGATATGTTCAATAATTTTAACAATTAACAAGATAAATAGTATTAATGATTCAGATCTGTTATTGTAATAAACAACTTTATTAAAGCACTCTGATTAATATAGAATTAAAAATAACAGTTTCATTTAAATTGATTTGTACAAAAGTCCGGAAACTTTATTAATGTTCTGTCTATATTGTAGAAAGCATTTTTCCTCAGGTCTTTGGCCTCTGTCTCTCTCGTACTATAAACGGTCTATCCGTGTGTCGTTGTTGTCTCGTGGAGCACTACCGCCGCTGAGGGCAGCATGCCTTCTGTTGAGGTCTGCTGGTCAACGAGTACGGCTTCTGCAGCTAACCACGAGGTAAATTTAATAACAGAGAAAAATAAACTATTTTTTTTTTAACAAGAACTCCTTCCTCATCCTACTTGTCATCTCAGGTAACCGATAATTTAGATTCTGTTCAAAAACTTACATATTTTTTACTATAAGAAACTGTCTACTTCATTTTTTCTACTTATTCCAATAACCACGACACTGAAATACAAATGTACCCCCAGTAATATTATTTCACTATAACCACATTATAGCATACAATTACACATATACATTTATTAACTTTTAATAATTTTTGACTTCAAATAAAAATTAATAAATGTTTTGGTTTTTATCATAATACCTTCTTACTTCATATAAAAAAATTCGGTTATAATATAATAAATATATAAAATGAAGACTGATAACACTCGTAGCTAATATTAAAAGTGGTCATGTACTTGTATCCCCTACTTATCCGGCGAGAAAGACTATGTTCTCTGAATAATTAATTGATCAAATATATAATTTAATATTCTATATCAAAAGTTGACACAAAAATGTATAATTTTTTTTGCATTAAGTAAAGAATGTCGACGATTGAGTTGACAATTACATAACCCACCTATGTCTTGGTGTGTTGTTCTTCTATAGACTATTATATTTTAGGAATATGATAAAAATAGACGGAAAAAACACTTGACACTGTATTCGCGCTTCAAGTGAGAAAACGAAAAGTATATGTTAGTTTATTGTGATTTCTATGGAAGTTTAATACTAGTTTATATGAGAGACTCTAGATTAATACTCCATCTTTCAGCTGGCACACCCTTGTGGGAGGTGAGGGGGCAGCCTCACGACGTCGGGCTGCCGCCGCGGCCTGGAGACTCCGCAGTGAATTGGAAGGCCGAGCTGCTAGATACGCTAGGACTCCTGTAGTAATATTATAGCTATTTTACTTTACTCCGATACCTTGTTAATATATAAAGATATTTTTTATTGTAGCCTGCGGATCTGGCAAATTAGACCTTCTCTGAGATAAGCGCTGTCGTCCTTATGAGGTTTTCATTCTTACATTGAATCATGTGTGGTGTCGTTGAAACTACCATGTTATTTCTGTTAAAACTGTAATCTTTTATATCGATGGTTAATTTAACAAGTTTTAAATTAGGAAACATACGAATTAACAACTTAAAATTTTTTGAAGTCTGTAAAAAGAAGCCTAAATAAGTCCCTATGACATTTCCTTTCTAATCAAAATTGGTTCAGACTTTCTAGAAATTACGAGGAACAAACAGACAGACAGAGAGAAAAGATATACTTTCATATTAGTTTAACAAAAACTGTTATGAAATTACACTGAGATACTTCAGTTTTATTTACAACTCTAAATAAATTTTTAACGTCCATCTACAGTTACATATAAAGACTTTAACTTCTTAAATTTTGACAGATAAATATTTTATCGATCGAAAAAGAAGGTTATTTTTTTTATAATATGTCTTGCAAAACTATATTGTCGCTTATGTTTTTGCAAATATAGATTATTCTTAAAAAATCGTACACATATAAGTTGATGTATATAATATAAAGTTGATGTATATAGTACTTATAGAATATAAAGGCAGCTGTTAAATTAAAGCTTTATTTGATTCATATCTCATTTCAGATGACGTCCACTTGTTTGCATCACAGTCAACTCGAGGTGTCGCCGGAGACCATTAAACAAAACAGTTTAGTGAAACACACGAGGACAATAACTGTATCCAGTGATTTAAATATAAACACAAGTTGCCAAAAATTAGATAATAAAAAAAGCGTATCAATATCTGCTCAATATAAACCTATTCACAATAAATCTGAAGCCGGCCCTAAACAGAAGAGTTGCCCTTTACATAAGAAAAACAAAATCAAAGAGCCCGATCCCCTGCCGTTTGTTAGCGATCATTTAATAAAAACATCCTAAATACTTACCAAAGATTATTTTCATTCATGTTTAATTTATCAATAATGTTTATAGTTACGAAACTGCGTGCCATACTGGAATTGTAAAATATTTTGTAAATAAAATGCTAGTGAATATTTAGATTAATGCGAGTTATCGATGTATTAATTGATGGTGATAATGTATGGGAACTTAACGAGCGGGTTTTGAAAACTTCAGCGATTAAAGTTCCATTAAGAAAGCTAACTCGGTCACAAACCATTTGAATAATTAACTAATTGTACGCTTAATGTAATGTAAATAGTTAATGTTAAGTCAAACAATATCTTCTATGGTTAAGATATAAAACTTATCTCATTACTGTCTACAAATACAATACTCTCCACATATACCTGGCCATTATGTTATGCTTTTAATCAATCTTGTGTTTAGAACAAGAATGCAATCATCTCGGCATAATGTAACACAATAACAAAACATACTTTTCGCTGAAAACATCTAAGTATTTGTTATTTTTACGTGAAATAAAATCTGTTAATAAAATATATACATTTTTTATTAACAAAAACCTCTCTCAGATATAAAAGGTCATTGTAAAGATATAAATATACATTATTTTTCTATTACAACCTATATTTAGAATGTAAAAACCAAGGGTAGTTGTCCGTTGACATTTTTCGTTAGGTATTTAAAAAAGTAAGTAGGAATGTCTTCATCCAGATGACTTAAAAAATTTAATCATCTACATATACATATGAGTATAAATACGTTGCTTGACAGACTATTACTTAAAATTAAGACACAAGTATAGATAGCTTAAAGGAAAGAAAATATTGTACATGCAGGATTTAAGGATGATCTTTTTTATGAAATAATTATTCAATTTGGAATTTTATATTAATATTTTAACTTAATTACGATAAGTTTTGACTTTGTTTTTGCTATTTCATAAAATAAGACTTTACAAGATTCAAAGAGAAATAAATACAAACTCAGTAAACCGACGGGCAGTGACATCTATGATCGATATACCGAAACTATATACAAGTTGCTTTGGGGATAACGTTGGGGTAACCGCGGGAACTACGGGTGTTTTAATAAATTATACGGGAGATATGAACAATATTATTAATATTATAAAAAACTATTCAGTTGACTTTGTTTAAACGCTTTACAAATACTATTTATACTCATAATGAGATCTAAGACTTTCGCGAGTATTCATTTAAATAATACTAATATTTTTCGGATTATACTACGCGTATTTTTTTAAACTACATAATCCCAATGTTTCGGTTACTTTTTAGCAACCGTGATCACGGACAGACGATACGTGAATGTCTGTCAGTCTGTCTGTAAACTATTTATACTCTACAATCATCATAATCATTTGCCTTTATTTAATGACTCGGATGTTAAACAATAATATTGGTTGACAAATTTAAATATTTTAAGTAATTCCGTTACTAAATTCTGTACCTAAAAGTAAGTAACATCTTTTCTGTCTTTATGTAGTCTAAAAGAATCTTTCATTTTAGACACCTGTTATATTTTAGGAAGTGATTAATTGAAACCAAAATGCAACACATAATTTGAATGAGCGTCTCAAGTGCTCGATTATTTTTACTAAATCGAACTATAATAGATACAATGACATTTATTTTTAAGTTCAAAAATAGTTCCGAAAATAACTAGTACAAATGCATTCTATTTGATTGGAGGCATTTTGTTAAGGTTTATTGATAGATGTTAATTAATAATCGTATATAGTCCAAAGCATTTTTGTTTTGTTATATTTAATTTACTACAATAATAAAGCTAGAATTCTGTAACACTTCCGTTTTCATCTCGCACGCGTCTCTTCAACGCGTGGAACATTTTTTTTTTTTTTTTTGATGACGCAGGGAAACTCTTTTTACGAGCCGTCTCACCGGCCTTGGTGGGGCCGGAGAGGATGTGTGAAACTCGACCTGGGCAGGTCCCTACTCACTAAAACCACTGCGAAAGCCATCGGCCGCTATGTTGGTGCACCCCGGATCTGTCAGCGACAGGGCACACCAGCGACTGGCCGGTCCTGGCAAAGACCGGACTTACTCCCTCGGAGAAAGGGGGTGATCCCGGCAATTAGGACCGCCCCGACGACGCCGGGCTTTCACAGGAGCCGGGTTACCAGCCCGACCCCAGCCCGGAGTGCAGGGGCGCTATTGGAGGAGGCGTTGATATCGCCCCCGGCGCGCCCCCGTCCGTCGTCTGCGGAGGGAGGGTGCATCAGCCGCAACCTCCCGTTCCCGCTCAGATGCCTCCTTCGTGGACATAACCGTCTCACAGAAGGAGGACACCGCCATCCAGGACCTGTCACTCTCAAGCATCTTCTCCGCGACACTCGAAAGCGACAAGCCCACTCCGCCGAGCGCCGCCACAAGGTCTTGGCGCTGCGCAGCCCATCTCGGGCACACCTCGAGGGTGTGCTGGGCTGAGTCCACCGCAGCGCCGCACTCATGGCAGCCTCCTCCCGGCTCTCTCCTGGCCACCCGACACAAGTAGTCACCGAAACAGCCGTGCCCAGTGAAAACCTGCGTCAGACGGAAAGTAAGGGGTTTGCGTTTCCGCCTCATCCAACGCTCTAGGACCGGACGGAGCGCAGCCGTTGTACGTTTACCGTACGGCTGGCCCGCCAGGTCCTCCCCCCACTCCCGCATAAGGCGCGACTCCCCCTGCCGGCGAACCGCCCGGATCTCCTCTGACGAAGGGTTCTCTCCGAGAGCCCTCCTACCCGAGACGTAAGAGAACACCTCGGCGAGAACCGACGCCACAAGATCCCAGGGCGGATCGCCAGCAAGAGCCGTCGCTGCGGCCCAGGAGACCGTACGGTACCCCCTAATCACCCTCACCACGGGTGCCCTTTGCGCCGAGCGCAGTAGGGCCTTGACCCCGCGGCTCATCGGTCGATCAGCCCAAACGGGAGCACCGTACGTGGCTATACTCCGACAGACCCCAGAGTATAGCCGCCTGCAAGCTGCGCTGGGTCCTCCGAGGTTCGGGAGGAATTTCCCCAGCGCACCTGCCGTCCTCATGACCTTCGGCCCCAACTCCCTGAAATGGGGCACGAAGGTCCACCCTCCGTCAAGGGTGAGCCCCAGATATTTCATGGTCGGGCTCACCTTGACCCTCCCTCCTCCTATGAGAAGGGTGGCACCCGGCGGGGGTCCTTTCCGCCCAGTCCCGCGGAAGAGGAGGGCTTCGGTCTTGTCGATTCTGACCCGAAGCCCCAACCTCTCTATGCGGCTGACCACGAGATCAGTACCGACCTCGGCCAGCCGCGCCGCCTCCTTGTAGCTTCGTCCCCGGGATAAGACGAGGGTGTCATCTGCATAGCAAATGACACCCATCCCGGGGAGGAGGCGACTCCGCAGGACCCAGTCATACCCGACATTCCACAGGACAGGTCCCAAGACCGAACCCTGTGGAACGCCGTTTTCGACTGTCCACCACTCTATGGACCCCCTCCGGTTCTCGACTGCCACCCTCCTCTGGGAGAGGTAGTCGCCTATCAGCCTCCTCAGATACAGGGGCACTCCGAAGTACTCGAGTGCCACCTGTATCGCGCTGTGTGGGAGGCTGTTGAAGGCGTTGGCGATGTCCAACGACACTGCCAACACTACCTCTCCTCTGCGTTCCGCCTCTTCCGTCACCGCCCTCAGGCGTTTGAGGGCATCGACGGTCGACCGACGGGCTCGGAACCCAAATTGGGACTCTGACAGTCCCGGGCCCGAGCCTTCCTCCAGGTGCCGAACGAGACGGGTGGCCATTATCTTCTCCAGGGCCGCCTCGTTCAGCACAACCACCGGTCCAACGCGTGGAACATGTTCAACACATTGATGAATGAATACTAGCTGTGACTCGCACTAACTTATCTGGTATTTATCCTTAATACAACTCGTATTGTTTACATTGTTTACTTAAACGCCAACGGTTTTAACGTTGTCAACTTTAAAATGATAGAAATTAATAGTATAACGATAATTTATGAATGAAAAATTCATCTTCATTATCCATATTTATTGATGCCGATAAAACCCCATTGACAATTGACAATTCTAGTGCCTAAAAATCGCATTTAATGTATAAAAAAGTTCTCTATTTTACAGTCCAAGAAGCAAATATTTTTACGTAACAGATGTAAACAAGTAATGTTTAATTTATCTGATTCCTCAGTCCGCAACGCCTCGCCCACGTTCTATATTGTATCGCAATTATTACAGACATCAGTCTTTGGTGCTTTTGTAATTTGTGCAAAAAACTTATATTTCGTCAATTAATTGTTTCTTAATTTGTCGCCGGCGACTCGATTCAAAACATTGCTCTCATTGACTCAAATTATATTGCTAGGATTCCTTAACATGCAGTTAAACTTTTAAGTGATATCTGTATTATTCGTTATTGATGTTACTAATTTAGTATCTCAGAGTTAAAATGCATCATCTTTAATGTTTATATACAGAAGGTCTTTATGAAAATTATTATTTTGAAGATGGTAATTTGAATCAATCTCTTACAATATAAAAAATAATCAAATCTACCTGACGTTATTCAGCATCTGCATTAGTTAAGTGAATTATTCGTGGAAATTGTTGCACCTTTTTCACTATTTTCCCTTAACTTTTATGGTTTCAATACAAATCTTATATCCAGATCAGTTCAACCCAGAAGGGACAAAATACCATCAAGACAAGTCATGCGTTTTATCTCTTAAATTGATTTAATACCATTAACGATACCTAATGTATTTTTAAATTTGAGAAAGTGGGACACTATTGTGAAATTAATACGATTTCCAAGACCCCGAGCCTACAATATAATACAAAAAGTACGAATAATTTTAACGATTATTGTCAAGGATGATTGTGGAATACAATAAGGTTCAATAAATTTGCAATTAAATTTTTACTTCGATTCGAGGGTGATCCGTCGAATTTCATTAATTTCGGAATAGTTTTTGTATAATTTTTTAAAAGTTAATTTAATATGCTTTATCTTGTTTTTCTTCAAGTAAAACTATATCTCTTATAGCTATAGTATGTATATGTATGTATGTATGTATATAATTTAAAACATTACACTATAAGAACAAACTTTGAGCATTCTTACTTAATAAAAAATATCTTTAGACTATAAATATAAGTTATTAGACAATCAAAAATTTTATTGTTGAATGACTACAAATAAACTTACATTTTATATATAAACAGTGTTTAATATTGCTGCTATGAATATTTATTTACCTCATTAAAAATAGATATTTAAAAAAATACGTAAGTTTAATTAAAAACAAAGTGACTTTTCAGAATGTCAAAACATAATTTTTATTAATGTAAACATGTATAAACTAAATTATTAACGACCGTCATATTTAATTTCACTGAAAAATCAAAAAGTTAAACCATTCGTATCGTGTTATGAACGCTTTCTACATCGGCCACGCACAGTTCATCTGCCGCTGTAGTCGTGTACGAACGTTAAACAAACAACTCTGACAAAATGTGCGGACACAAAACGATATAAACTCCAGTTACACCTGCTATAGAGCAATACCGAGCTGTTGGCAACAGTGAAAGGTGGGAAGTATATAACAAAAAACTGTAAGCAGAGGCACAGTCCGAGATGCGAACTGCTATCTGGGTATTCACCCTCGCGGCTATCGTGGTCGCTGAAATAGCAGACGAACCCTGGGTGGAAGAAGAGGATTTAGGAGATCAGAATGATTACGATGACCACGACAGGTCTAAGCGCGAAACCTACGTCGAGGGACCCTTTGAAGAACACATAAGAATAAAAAGACGGTGCGAGGAAGAAGCACCAGATAGAGAGAGGGAAAGGCGCTCAGTGGAGAACGTCAGGAGACCACGGCAAGTTCACCAGTATGAGGTCCATGAAGCTACTAATGAAGCTGCTTTACCTTCTCCACCTTTTGAGGAAATGTTAGCAGCTAGTGCTGAACACTACCATAAAGTGTACGTACCCGCACCTAAAGGACGCAGCCTGAATCCCGAATTGAAAGCTAGTCCACTTACATTCGGTACTCCTGTAGCATTAGATCCAATACAACTCGTGGAACCACCAGCACTTCAGTCCTCATACGTAACTAATGTCGCTAACGCCAATGAACCGTTAGCAGCGGATTCTTCTCCGGCAGCTGGTAATCATCATCAACAAAAGGCTCCACACTCTATCGGGTATTCCAAAGGAGGTGGACATCAAAATCAAGGCAATCACTACATCGCCAGCGGTGGGAAGGTAGGTATTTTTTCTGATACTTACATCACATATATATACAACATACCCGACAATACGTATATACAATGTCACGGTTTAAGTATTATATTTTTCTGTATAACATCACAAATTATAGGTAAGTTAAATGAATTGTTAAATCTCATATTTTACCTCAACCTTTTGTTGATTTTTTTCCTTACCGCCAACGTTCAAGGTTCAGGTTAATATTTTGAAATTTAATGAGTTTTTTGTTACAGTGACGTAACAACAATGCGGCAGGTAAATTTAATTTTCGCTAAAATTGTTTAACCGGTTTCGACATTCTTAAGAGATTTTTTGTTTTATTTCATTACCAACTATATTCGTATAGATCACTCGGAAAGAAAGGAGTCATCAGGGTTAACTTTAGTTTTAAATAACATAAAAGTAATAAGTATTATACGATTTATCAAGTTTTGTATATTTTTAACGGTTACGACTCGTCTTTTTATTTCGATACAACAAATGGAAGGTATTTTGTTACAAACATTTCTCACGCCTGAAGGTAACATCAGAGAACACGATCAAAATTCTGTTTCAAAGTTTTAGGTTTCCGTGACTTTAAAACATTAAATCAAAAATTCTAAACATCCTCTAAGGATTTTCCCTTCCTAAAGATTGAAGGTATTTACTGCAGGTTCCTTGTAACAATATTAACCAGTACTTAACGAAGATACTCGTGAATACACTGTATTTTTTTTAATGAATATTAAAAAGAAACATTTAAGAATAATTTTGAAATATTTATGTTTAAATACATGTTTAATATACTAAAGATATTTTTATAAACTTATGCTGTGATACGTATTTTAATTTATTTTCCATATATTTTCAGAGTTCATAATAATTATTTTTAAGCTCATAAAATAATAAGTATCAATTCCAATGAAAACGATTAACTGAGCTAAAAAAAAATATATATAGAACACAAGTTGGAAAAACAAAAGAGTATTATTTGTTATGTACTGTATAAGTAATGAAGAAATGATGTAGATAAATAGTCGTTTACGATTTTTTCGTAAATCTAAAACTAACGTTTTAGAGAGTCAATCATAAATTTAAGTTAGGACTAACTTTTATGTGTTATTGTTATTCCTACATGTTACGCAACTAACAGAACTTTTCTCATTATTATTTTTTTATATTATTACATAACATTGATATATAGAATGTAGCAACAAACTAGTATTGATATTGCAAAGTGTGAAGTTGGTTTTAGGAAAGCGTAGATATTATAGGGAAGTAGAAACGTACTCGTAACAGTTTTGCGGGCGTTTACCTTCTATTTATATTGGAGTATTTCGTGTTTATTTACGTACAATATAATTCAAACACTCTAAACTAGTTCCAATATGAAAATAGTAATTTAGGCATAAATTAAATATAAAAACTAATAGTGTTTCCACAAAAATAAAGATTATTATAGTTTATGCTTCTCTATTACAGAACTATAAAGGGTCTCACAGTAATCATTACGTAGACAAAGGTCAAAAAGGTCATAAAAAAGATGAAAATCATCGAAAAGAATATGAAGAAGCTGCGGGAAAAAAGAAAAAACATCATGACCGAGCTAACCACAAGGGCAGCCACGAGGAAGAAGCGTTCGGACAACGAGGGGCTCACTTCGGAGAGAAGAAAGCACACAAAAAAGGACACAAAACAAAGGGTACGTACATATATGAAATATTAACGAGATAAAATGTTCCTAGTTCCTAGTCCTAAGTTAAAGGAAATGTAAAATATTCATATATATTGTATGTTTATCGTCAGAGATAAGACAATAACTGGTATTATTTTAACGGGAAAATGAAACGAATTAGAACACTCCAGAACTATAAAATAACAGAATGCAATCAATTGATCGATGCAAATAACTTTATGTAACAATCTGCTCCGCTTTCACTCGACCGCAAAATTTATCTTCAAACAAAAGATTCCAAAGAAAAAAAAACCTGAGTCGGTCAGATCGCGTACATTACGATATCATCTAATTATATTTGGAGTGGAACTCCAAGACATATTGCATTGCTTACCTATTGTGTTTGTCAGGTTTTATTACAACATTATTGTAATATTCTATCTTACGTTACGTTGCTGTTAACTTGTATATATTATATTGAATATTATTCCGTTATTAAGGATATCACAACAAATACCACAAGGACGAATTCCACAAGGAGCACAAATTCTACGACGATTATCACAAGGGAGGTGAACACCATCGCTTCGGCAAGTTCAACGCCAAACACGCCAGTAACGAGAGTGGGAAGAAGAAGGCCACACACGTGAACGCTGGACATGACTTCGTCCAACACGGAAAGAAAGGCTACAGGTGAGACCAAGAGTTGTTACATCCAAACAGAAAGATGAAAGCGAATGGTTCTGATAGAAGTTCAGTTTGTAATTTTAGCGATTGAATTCTTACGACGTGAGTGTTGTCAAAAAGTTAAAAAAATAATTTGATGTTAATATTCAAATAATAGCCAATAGGTGTTATTTGGGCTTAGCGGATGTTTTATTAGAATTTATATAATTTAGAATCATATTTACTTATCTTTCAAATTTCCAATATATAAAAAAAAAACTTATTTCCTGAAATGTTTAAGCCGTCAAGCTACGACTACAAGCGATTTATAATTATTTTACTCTACAGTAACAAAGGTCATCTGGATGCTGACCACAAAGGACACAAAGGACAAAAGGGTCATGAAGAACATCACCAGGAACATTCACAACATGGCAAAAAAGGAGGCAAACAAGGAAGCTCCCAGTGGGGATACGCCAAGAAGAATTAGCATTTACTTAACTTTAATAGTTTCGATAAGTTATGGTATGGTAGTAACCTAGTTGTTGCGGTAGTAGTGAGTTTTTTGAAGTTCTTCATTATTACAAGTCAGATGATTAATGTTATAATATTTGGTCCTTAAATTGTTGGTTGGTTGGTTATATTTATTATGTATAGTTAAAGACTAACTTGTGTTGATATCATTTTATAATGTAGGCTGTTTTGAACGAACTTCCCTATTAATAGTGATAAAAATATTAAAAGTTAAATTTGAACTAAAAACGGTATGTTATCGATCAATTTACTGGAACAAATCATACCTGTTGTAACCGCGGTAAGGTCGTTCACACTTTCTTTTCTTATAATAAGATTGTACAATCAGTTAATTTGATACTTTTTTAGAGATTACAAACAACTTCATTTTCTATTTATTTGTACTACATGCCGATATTTCAATACCAGTTGTGAAAACTGTAGTCTTTAATTAAGATGGACGGTGAGTGATTTTTATTAAAAAAATACATTTTAAATAAGACTTTATTTTCATCTTCTAATTATAAAAAAATTGCTTTAGAAAATAAGTTTAAAAAATTATTATATAATATATTGTTATTAATTATAAGGGTATATCGAAAATATAGTAAAGCAAACTTAAAATTTTAAAGCCGCTCGATAGCTCTGCGCGCTCGTCTCGCTGAGCGGTCTAATGCATTGTCAGATCTACCCGTAATGAAGTTCACAATCGTGTCAATCATATCCATAATGAAGTCTACCACCACGTAATACTTCTCCCTTAGGAACTCATATATCGTTTGAGCCATCGTCTACTTCAAGTATGGGGGTTTGCACGGTAAGCGACCACCCAGTGAAGGTTCAAAATGTTTCACATAAACAGCAACCGTATGATGCGGCCGCCGTGGAAAGAACACTCTTTGACCGGCGTCGTCTACGAACTCCGAGTAATCCATCGACCATTCTCGTTTCATCCCACACTTTTCACAGATCCTAGCACTGTAAGATGATTTATTTTAAAAGATATCATTTTCTTTTGACTTTCTCTTAAAAGACAGTCTTTTTTAACTACTATAAGTGCTATGAATTCTTATACAGTTGATTTTATTTATATTTATCCTTTCGCACCTTACATCTGATGAGATCTAAGACTTTCGCGAGTATTCATTTAAATAAAACTAATATTTTTCGGATTATACTATGCGTATTTTATTAATTTAAAAGACTACATACCCCCGACGTTTCGATTACTTTTCAGCAACCGTGATCACGGCCAGACGATCTCGCCGGGAGTATGTAGTTTTTAAAATAATCAAATACGCATAGTAAAATCCGTAAAATATTAATTTTACTTGACATCTATATCTATTAAGAAGAAAGTCGTGATAGAAACACTACATAACTCAAGGACGACTGTACCGATTTGGCTGAAAATTGGCGGGTACTAGTTTAGAACAACGACACCGAAAAGAGAAAAAAAATACTTAATGAAGTCCAAAATCTGGTAATTTACGATTTCCAAGGCGGAGTATAATACAGTTGTAACTCTGAAATTGACGCGAACTGAGTCGCGGCCAACATCAATGTACGTATACATATATAAATTAAACCATATTTCCCTTGGTCACGCCATCACTCGTGAACGGCTAGAACTATTTGAATTTTTTGTGTTATTGTGATTGTTATCGTCAGGAAAAGACTCGTTGAAAAAATTATGATAATTTCGCGGAAAGTACATATAAAATTAACAATTTATTATTGAAATTTGAAAACTTTATTACTGATGCCCATGATCTTTGTTTTTAAAAAGGAACTATAGGGTTTTCCATTAAGGGCGCTTGATCGTGCAGAACTTCCATCGTAGCGTGTGCTGTGTGGCACGTAGCGCCGTCCTGTTGAAACCACATGTTGTCCAGATCCATATTCTCGATTTCAGGCCAAAAGAAGTTGGTTATCATCGACCGGTATCGCTCACCATTGACGGTGACGGCCACACCATTATCGTTTTAGAAAAAATACGGACCAATCACGCCTCCGGCCCAAAATCCGCACCAAACAGTCACTTTCTGCGGGTGCATTGCCACTTGGTGAACCTCGTGTGGATTGGTCTCGTCCCAAATACGGCAATTTTGCTTGTTGACATAGCCATTCATCCAAAAATGCGCCTCGTCGCTGAAGATGATTTTTTTGCCAAAATCGGCGTCAACTTCCAACTGCTCTAATGCCCAGTCAGCGAACACACGGCGCTGTCTATGGTCATTAACCTTGAGCTCTTGGGTCAGCTGGATCTTGTACGGGTGCAGGCTCAAGTCACAACGCAAAATTCGCCAAGTTGTCGTCTGCGAAAGGCCGAGTTCCTGTGCGCGACGCGGAATTGACTGCCGCGGGTTTTCGAGGACACTGTCGCGCACAGCGGCGATATTCTCGGCAGATCTCGCGTTACGTTGACGCACGGGAACCGGCTGATTGTTAACTGACCCGGTTGACTCGAATTTGTCCACCAATCGACGGATAGTCGACTCGGCAGGACGATCATCGCGACCGTAAAACGGGCGAAGTGCGCGGAACGTTGCTCGAACTGAAGACCCATTTTCATAAAACAATTTTATGATTTGCACGTGCTGCTCGACACTGTAACCTGCCATGGTGGTTTGGGAGGACGGAATGAATATAACACACTGCATTTGACAGCTGTCACTCAAACAACATGGCCGCAATCAGCTGTCAAAGTTCAAGCGTCCCTATTGGAAAACCCCATATATCCCTTACCCTGCTCCCTGGTCTGAATGTTCTGGTCTAACTTATGTAAGGTCTGTCGGTCTACTAGTATTCTTTAAGCACATCATGAAACATACATTGAATTATATTATTTCATAAATTGTGCGGAAGTATTCCAACACATGTGTGTAAAACGAATAATTAAAGAAGGGAGATCAAAATATATGAATTAATACACATAAGGAATTGAACATGTACGAATTGGTCACTATCATAGAATCCGACTTACGTATATTGATTAACAGCAATCACTTGAACCACTGCGTGTCGGAGATCGTTTGCGTGTTTCAGGACTGTCTGCAGAAGAAGCCGACCAACACCTTGACCTGCTACCTCGTCTGATGTTCCAAGAATTTCAACCTTTCCAAAAGCATACATATTTCAAAAATTAAACTGTCTCTTGTTTATATTTTGTTTGCATTATAATTGTGCCTATACTTATAATGCGCCACAATAATATCGATGAACTAATATTTGTTTGTTTCATTAAAATTCCTTTCATTACTGGTATGCTTTAAACAAATTTGTTTAAAAGGATTGTAACATAACTTACATCATACAAATAGTCCACGTTGTATTTCGCAAATAAATTAGGACTCTTCAAGCAATGGGCAATGAAGTACATTCTGTTTCGTTCAGGTTGGGATGCTGTGAAGTGTGCCCAATCTTCGAGCTCGCCGATCATCCATGGGAATGTCATGTTAGCAACGCAGACACCCGCCAAATTTCTTTCGTTCGTGCGCTTTATTAACTCAAAGGCCAGGAACCTGTCGCCTAACAAAAAGGCGAAAAAAAAATATTAATTTATAGGTTGTGATTGAAATAAATCTTAACAAACAAAAAAGAAGATATAATCAGCTTCAGAAAATATGAATCCAAGATTTTTCACGACTATACAGTGCAGTTATGTATTTTTTTTCGTTTTACTTTGAGCATGTGTCTTTCATCCTGTCTGTACTTTATTAAGATTACCAAAAAGTAACTGAAACGTTGGTAAAAATGAACAATGCTAAAAAATTAGAAATAAATATGAAGAATGTAAATTTCTTTAAAACTATGAATGTTTGTCGGATGTTACTTTTCTTCTTCCCTTATGTAATCCCAGCATTAATCGCTATACTCGTAATGAACCAATCACTGTTGATAATGAGAATTAAATACTACAAAAAACCTTCTTTACCAGAAAAAGAATATCTATCCGTGATTATTTCAAGGTAGGGACAGTCAAGACTCATCCAGAGTCCAACGACACTGGGTTCTCTCGGCCAATAGTGATTATAGAGAAATGATTTTATTAGTCTGCCATGGTTATCAGTTGCTCGTTCAATAGTAACGCTGTTTATGTCAAAACACTGAAAACAAGTAAGCTTGTTAAGACTAGTTAAACCTGTTTAACCTTGTTAAATCGATTATAAGGTTTCTTGCAGAACAGATATTATCTTAAAATTTTAGATGGTTAAAGAAAATTTAATGATTTTTGGTTAAAGGACAAAAAGGAAAAAAAATACCGGTTTCTTATAAGGGGTATGACAGCACACATCGCAGGGAAATTTTCTCCTGAACCGCTTTGAGGGTAAATTTACTATTGGAAGTGACCGAAACGAAAATATACCGCTTTGTAGGGCTTTGATGCAGTTCATTGTGATTCACTTCATCTTTAATAACTGTACAGAAATTTTATATATTTTTTTTTATTTTAGCATGTTTAGATATATTGAATACTAATTACAACTGACAGAAGATAGCCGGACGTGTTTAGTTTTAAATAGTTTCCATTTTATGTTTCTTTCTTATCTTTATAAATCCAAAATTGTGAACACCAAATTAAGGTAGGTACACATGATATATTAATAAAGTATTTCAAATATATTTTCATTAAAATCGCATACAATATAAAAAACATAATACATGGATGTCTGCACAAACTGTATTCCTGGCTGGTTTTTCAAAATTAGAACCAAAATTAACAACATTAAAAATCTAATTGTCAAAGCTGCTGTCATCATGGGCCCGTACATAAAATAAATATTTTTTATATAAATACGCTTAAAATAACAAAAATCATGTTCAACAAACGTAAATAGGGGAGATTGTAATCTCATCAGTCTAGAGAAAATTACAAGTTCTGGACTTTAGCATGCCTTCCAAATTCTGTTTGTTAAAACTATTCTCTAGCAGAAGCGTAATCAAAGGAACAGATCTCGACAAGTCTAGAATCTGTAAGTTCTATAGAAACTATGCAGATTCAACCAAAGTTGAATCAACATCCAAGCAAGTCATGGTGAGTGACCCACACACAAAATATGTTTTACAATTAATTTTGAGATCACGTCATCATGAATGATATATTTGATAAGTTCTATACGTATTTTTATTTAAGAACAGACAAAATATTAGTAGAAGTTTATTTAATATATATAATTTTGTAGGTTCAAGGAACAGCTGACGACCCAGTGCTGCGCGTGCGCCGCGCCCGTCCCGCGGACATAACGCGAGTTATACGGTTCGTAAAGGATAACGTGCGTCTCGCCTGGCCGGGGCTGGTCAACCAGAACTCGACGAGCAACCATGTTGTGATGTCAGATTTCGTTGCTAGAACCCTCGCTCAAGGTACATCCGCAATCATGAGTAGCCTGAACAATTACTAGAAACTAACAAGAGTGTTGCTTAAAAAGTACAATTATAATTATAGGACATTCGATGTTAGCTGAACAGCAAGAAGGTAAACGTGGCTGGTCACAAATACGCGGAGTTGCTATCAATACCTGCGTGTGTCCTTGGGATGCCTCGCTGTTGGAAAAGTGGGCAAAATGTGTTCGATGTATTCAATCAAAGAAAATGATGTTGTTCACAGCTCACTGTCTCAGGGCGCCAGAATTACATGACAAATATAGAGTGCAAAACATATTGCAGGTTTGTTGTAGAATTTGATTTACTTTCCCATAACTTGCAATACATTAGGTGGTAGAGCCTAGCTGTGGTCAAGTTACTACAGCTCGAACATGGGCCGGCTTAACCGGGGAAGTACCAACCTTTCACAGAAGATCGACGTGAAGTGGCGTTTAGTGGCTGCGTTTCATCCGATAAGTGAGAGCCGGTTGCGCTTTCCCTATTTCCACCCTTTCCTGCCATTTCCTTATTCCCACCTCTCCCTTTTCCTCAACAATCAAGGTTGCCAACGCTTCCACAACATCTATGTTACGAATGTCCATGGGCGACGATCACTACTGCCCATCAAGTAGGCCGACGGCTCGTTTGCCACCTTTCATATTTACAAAAATGGTCAAGAAAAATGTATATCTTAATGGGCTTAGTAAGAGAACTCCTGTGTTTGCTTAGGAACCGACAATAATTAATTTATACCGTTTCAAAACAACGGATTTTCCGTCTTAAATTGTATCTTATTTAATTTAATATTTGCAATTTCCTTAATTCTTACGTGAACCGTCCAAAATATTGTTAAGCTAAAATGAGATCAACAAAGTTTTAAGGTAAGGTTTTTTCCGATATCCATGATGACGTACGCCCTATGTAATCAAACTCCATATAAAAAAATTCCAAATCAGGTTTATATACAAAACTGTTTGGATTTAAAAAGATTTTTAATTATAATGTATTTACCCCCATACTAATCAGTAAATCTATAGAAAACCATCAATGCTACGTCCAGCGAAGCTCTTCCTTTATAATATACATCGATGGGATTATTATTATTATTATATATGCTTCTCTCAGAAATTAGGGCAAACAGAAAGAAAAGTCGATAGACACAAGCAACATTCGAATCTACAGCCTCCGAAACGTCGAGTACCAATTGCTTTACTGATTCGAGTCGCTGAATTAAATATTCTTTATATTTAATTGGGAGGAGTTTTTATGTTTCAAAGGTATTATGGTTTCCTTGTAGGTTATACTGTTGGTGCCGCCTGACTCTCCCCGGTCTGCAGAAGTGGTCTACATGCTAGCCAAGAAGTCCATCCACCGCGGTCGTGAACTTGGCTTTCCTCTGCTACGGTTCGATGTCACCGATGAACCAATGTTAGTAGTTGACAATGAGTTGAAAAATATAAGTAATATATACTACATAGATGGCTGGTTATACTATTGTTTTGATCCAAAGATTGATTCGGCAGGAAACATATACATTTCAAAAGATTCCACATAGATTCCAAAGTACTCAGTTCCTAAAATTGTACAATAAATATTGTGATGCTAGCTTGACTCCATTTTTTCCAACTTGTCTTTATGGAAATGTGATTATATTAATCTATCTTCTTAAGCTATTACGCGTAAAAATAATTGTATGCGGTTTCCCGCAGAGCAAAGATTTTGGAACATTTGCAATTGAAAAGGGAATACGCATTTAACTATGAAGTTTTACCGGCTGATATAAGGGTGTACAGAATGGATTTAAATAAGGATGAAAAATCGAGCAACGAGAAGAAGGAAACTAAAAAAAATTATGTCACCGTGTATACTGCTTTTCCTGGTGCTGAAAAAATATAAATTTCTAAGAATCTACAACGGAATCTATGAGTTCATATAAATGACGACGAAGTTAATTACAGTTCATACATTTATTAACAACATCATTATATGCTTAGATCATCGTTATGTACCCTGTAACATTATACATAATTTTTAAACTGGTGACAGCCAATAAATAATTGAAAAATTGAATGTGTTTTATAGTCGGCCTTTATATAGCCCGGTCCTTAGAAAGATGTTCCTTAGGTATAAGTATAAATTTGTTGTTTTTTTTTGTTGTCATTCCAATTTTCTTGTTTTAGTTCTATCTATATTTAAACAAATGTTCAATTTTATCTTTTATGAAAAAAAAATTACAACAAATCATATTACGAATTCAGTTTACAACATACTAAACAATATGCTTTATTGGTTCTTTGTATTATAATCACTAAATTGTATCACGTTTATTGGTTTAGCAATTTCATCAAATAAAACTACAACTACTCGTAATAAAATTTTTGCTGCGCCTGCGAAACATCTTAAGCAATGAAATTTGTTTATTGATTTTATTGATTTGACACTTATTATGAAATACATATAGGTAGATGGCAAATAAAGATAATATAGCTTAAATTAAATAAACCCGATAAATGTACATAATTCTATTAAAATTAAAATGCTCGCACATTTGGTACATTCGTCTATACGAGTTGGCCTTTTCTATATCGTAACACAAAACTGCTCATGGACTATTGTAGTGGAGCAAAAAATATGAAGTATTGTATCGACAAAAGGGTATTAGAAATAAGTAAGCGACTATCGCATTTGTAGTCGGTCAGTAAGAAAAAGTTGTGAAAGAGTAAGAAATCGCAATCAAATCTTATATAAAATAGAAGAATTGGAAAATACTTTAGAGTTCTAAAGCACTGCGGTATCGAATAGCAAGTTATTGTACATGTGTAGGTATTATGTAAACATTATGTATATAGTAATAAACAAAATAAAAAAGTTACAACCCCCACTTCGCTATATTGTATTGCAAAAGGTTTTGGAATAAAAAAGCCTGCAAAAGTGATGTTTGACGGTCATTTGTTTTCAGTTAATATGATGAAGGGACTAAAGTTCTTCTTACTTGGATTACTGCATATAGCAGTTGCTGTGCCGATACTTACAGATTTGGAAATGGTAGATGACACGACCTCTGTTGGAACCTATGTTCGGGAAGTCAGAGCAGCACCAGTACGTAAGCCAGTTAACCGCATAAATGCTTTGTTTGAAATGGTATAATCTGCATATATTTTCTTATTCAGCCCGATAACTACGAGAGGTCCTATGAAAGTGAGGGTGACGGTGTGATTGGATACTCCCGTAAGAAGAACGGTGGTGGCAAGAAGGGATATCAACATTTCGATTCCTACCATAAAAAGGCAGGAGATGATTACGAGCTTGAGACTCAAGACTCGTTTGGACTCGATGATGAAGGTCAAGCAGGGGCACACAGCCATAAGAACGAAAGGAAAGGTAAACAGACAATCAAACCTTTTCTGTAATGTAGCGTTATTAGGATAGCTTTAATTCATTAAAAAGAAATAAACTACAAGAAAATAGTATTTAATCTGAAATAAAAGTTCTTGAGGCTGGTGGCACTAAAGTTTTGTTTAAATTGAATGAGTCGTGCTTGACTTTAATGCTTTAATTAAACATTTTTAGCTGAACGGTATCAAGAACCTGAGGCTGAAGAAATTGAGGAAGAAAAATCGAAAAGACAACCAAAGCCCGAAAGAGGACACGCAGAATTAAGGTCATTTGATTTTCGGAAAAGTATTAAGTTATGCTACTTTTTTAACTTTTAACATTGAAAATCCTTAGTTAATTTATACTAGATATATATTAAATTGTTTTAGGGAAGGTGTAAGTGACGGCAACGGAGGAATTGAAGCCTACGGTCATGATCCCGCAGATTACGTTCTTCCTGAAAAATACACTTATGGTTCCGGAGAAGAATATAACTTCTAATAGATACTACAATTTTATTAATCCGTAAAAGACTGTACATATATAAATATAAGATTTATTATAATATGAAAAGAAAACATTTAGAATCATCATCATTCATCATTGTAGGAGCGCTTATTAGTAACGCACTTCAATTATTAAATTGTTTAAGAATTCAAAAGCAATAATTTCTTTGGAAGCATAATCTTTGTAGCAGCAATGTCCAAGCAGCTTAAGGGCTATCAAAGTCATTCCAATAACGATTTCTCTAAATTAACAAGAATCTTCCGTAAAACAAAAAAGGGTTCGAGCAGTAAATCAATCTTGATTATTTAAAGATAAATCTGCCTTAATAATTAGATTAGATCTTAGGGAGTTTTATGTATAAAATCAGCACCTATCCAATAGCCACCCAACATTACCATGTCTGCGTCAATTTTTGCTATAAACTAGATGTATCAGATTTGCTATATTTTATTTCCTTGCTATTTTAATAGCGTTCTCAATTGCCTTGCTATATGAATTTTCATCATAGGCAATGTTGTTGCAAAGCTTCATTCAATTGATGCAGTACAGGTACGTAAAAATATTCCTTCATTCAACCTCCTAAAAGTAAAGTGTCAACTTGAACCAGTTTCCTAAACACTTTTTGTGAAGTAAGGTCTTCATTTCGCTGTCCATTACTGTTGGAAACAAAAAGAACAAACTCAGTAAAACCAAAAACGTACCGTGATATGTGTATTTGGCAGTGCTTTCTGAATATATTTACCACTTAAATTATAATTTCAGTGAATAAAAAGTATAAAAATAACTTAAATTGGAATACAATTACTTGGGACTACATTTTAATATATTCTTACTAAGACTCGGATATTGTATTTAGTTTTAAACTGTAATAAAGATCAGTTTTAAAAATATTGTTGATTCATTTCAATTTGTCATCGTAATCCAGTATGTTTATTAATATAGAATTCCGTCGATACAAACAAGTATGTACATTTATTAGGAATGAACTTATCGCAACTTATGAATCATATAAATTTTCTATTATAATTTTGCGAACCATTGTATTATACAGACATACACCGAATAGCATTGTCTTTAATTTTAATTAATAAACGTAGTTTGGAGTAATTCTTAGATTTTCTTCGGCCTGTCGTTTTTAACTAACTTAAGTAGAAAGCAGAAACTAAACGCTGTATAAGAGAGTCCTGCCATGTATGTGCGTCACTGGTCACATATTGACAGGATGACATTTGTTTTGCTTGCGCGACTGATATCTTAAGAGTTTCGGTGAGCAAAATAGACAAAAAATTCATCGTCCCGTTACAAATTGTGATGTGTGTCCTCAAAACTAAAACGCAATAAACATGGGTTTAAGAAGTTTAGACATAATTACCACGATAATATTGAGTTTTATGCATTATGCGAACACTGGTAAGTAGTCAATTATTTAATTGAATCAATTTATTCAGGACGTGATACGAGAGATTTATTCTTTTTAACAGAGAATATCCTGTCCTGCAGCGTCTCTAAGTTCAATAATTCGTGCCGTGAAAATCAAAAATGTGACGAATCGACGCTGCAATGCCAGTGTTTAGAAGGCTTTGTTGAGGATGGAGATGATTGCATATCAGAATTTTCAAAACCGGCTTCTGATCACGACGTGACTGCCGCAGTCGTTTCCATATTCACTATCGCACTAGTTGCCGCCGGCCTCGTGTTAGTTATAAGGAAGTATAATTTAATAGAATATATTCGTCAGAAAATTGTTTTAAGACGAAACCACGACATAATGTATGAGGACGTCATGATCGGTCAGGATGACCCGCCGTTAGTTCCATAGAGTTACTGTAAAGTGCATTATACAAAGTGATATATTAATATTGTTGACTGAGTTTATGAGCAAGTTTTCCTGTTATCAAGTATGTATAAATAATAAAATCTATTCCGAGTGTTGCAACGGCACCATCATATTGGCTTCTGTAGTTTTATTGAGCTTCTTACAGATTCGTGTGTAGGTATTAATGTAAAAACCAGCGAAGCATTCATCTTACATGCTTTAACAAATTTCAGCTTTAATGTGTTATAAATTTTTTTGATGATGAATTTTTTATGTTCATAAAATATATATTTTTGGTTATTTGTTTGTAACTTGAGGACTAGATTTTTTTGTCACCAAAAGTCTTTAATATATTGTAAATATATGTTCCTCAAGGATAATTTAGAATTTATTTGCTATCAATTATTGCTGAAAAAATATGTAAAGAAGTTCAAATATTTTTTTCTACTAGCTATATCAATGGGAGACTGATAATGCTTCTTTTAAATAAATAATATTTTCCCATATATAAAAAAATTAGGAAACGTTAAAGAAAAAACTATTAAAATGAAGATAAAATCTGGCCTTGAAGTCAAAATTATCTCAAAACTCAATTATTTCCTTCGCAAAAGCATCAAAGACAATATGCCATCAAGTTATGTGTAAAGATCACGAGAGCATGTGAAGGGTATTTTAATTTATAAGTATTGTTATATGTAAGTAGTGATGATTTACGTCATCAATATCACAACAATGCTCTTGCCTGTATATAGCATATATGTTGGTATAATTTATTTTTGCATGTACTATTTATTATTCTTTGTATAGCTTTAAGACAGTTCCGTTATGTTATCAACTGTCATAAGTATTAAATGTATTGTCTCGTCTTCCGCATTGTAATTGTTAATTTAATTCATTTATCGTGATTTCTCTTCTAAGTCTCTGTATGAAAATTGTGAATCGAAATAGTGTTAAATTCATTATATTTTGAAAATAAATACTCTGTGATATAAATGTATATTATTTTCAATCAATTCTCCATATATATGTTATTACAAGTTAGGTTCAAAGTGGGTGGTTACAGCAAACTATTATTTAAATAGTTTAATATATTATTGACTTATATCAACATATAATACAGAATCACTTCAATAGTTGTCGTATCATGGGTGTAGCATGGAACGTTGCCAGGTATTTGAGGCAGTTGCTCATTAAAAGCGCTACAACGATAAATATCTTAGGTCCTTGATAAAGCACTGGAAAAATAAATTCACATTATTAATACAGATACATGGCTTATAATATTCTTTTAGAACTTTTTTACTGGATATTAATGAATCCTAACTTCTATACAGTATAATTAAGGATAGATAAGTCTATCATTGAATTGCGAAAACTACTGATATTTTATAATTTTTCCGATTTTTTTTTTAAATATTTACTTTCATGAATAGAAACAATGTATATATTTAAAAGCTTCTTGAACGGAACACTTCACTATTTCTTATTATTAGTCAAGATTGAGGAACACTAAGAGACGAAATCTTTTAGCATTCAATGGATTCACCGTGCGGGTGCCGGGTCCATCGCGTTGCAGGGAGAGGAACTTCCACAGTGCCTGGGGCTTGCGACCCAGGTGTAGGTTTAAGGGGCCCCTAACTGACGCGCGTTAAACGCTCACCTCCACTGTCCAAGCTCCTCTTCCTACCTAACCAAATTTGAAAAAACCTACTAGGGCTGCCTAAAAACTATAAATACTTACCGTAGAACACATTGTAATATAACACGAGGCTGTATCCAAACACTAAGGTATAATGCAACAACCTGGTGTGCGGTGTGTCCGTGTGGCCCCATACCAACATAGGCAACGTCAACAGAAGACTCGTTTGAGATAACGAGAAACACTGTATAATACGTTTAATGGACACTAAAAAACAATACAAATATAACCATTAAAAATATAAGGAGCTTATCCAATGTACGTATAAACCAACCTTCATAGTTAGATTTCCTTAAAATACTCATAGTGACGTGTACTGATACAATAAATATCACAATGCCTGGAATGTAACTTTAAATGCAGTAAGTACTTTATTTAGTAGAAATTATTTATGTATTTATATATATATGTATATACCAATGAAAGTAGATATAAATTGTATATAAAAGTTCTTCTCCCATATGAAGAGGTCTACAGCATCTCTGTCTTCGATCTCCCACCCTCGACATTTGCTTTGGTATGATTCAGGTAAACTGAAATCTATCGGTAGGCTACTGAAATAGTTATTTATACAAATATATTACGTAAAAATTACGTCAAAACACACAAATATCATAAACACTTGTAATCTTTAAATATTTCTCTGTTAAATATTGTTATAATCCAATAAAAATATCTTTAGTAACGCGTATGTTGCGTTTACCAAATTATTTTTTTAATGAGAATGTAAATTCAATCTCAAATCCTTTTATAATTGAATTCTACATAACTTTATTCAGAACAATGTGACTTACATGTGGGTTGTATTAAGTGTATATTTATTTCTAATGTCACACACTGTGGTGACCACGATGTTAAAAAGGCTGTCGTTCTTCCACACTCCATAAGTCTCCAACATCATGAGGATGATGAACAGCTTCCAATATATCTGACGAGAAAGATTAAACCACATCACACTAAGAATTTTATAATTAATTACATGTACTCTGCAAGATGTTTTGAATAAAACTATTACTCTTACAATGTTTCTGTAACAATTAAATTCATATACATCTAAATTAAAAGTGTTTAAAATACCTTAAAATCTGTATTGTAAATGATATGTCTCTGTGCTGCTTTGGACATCAGCACCAGGTCAATCATGACTATGACCGAGTCATATTCTATATATTTGTCCACTAATCCTTTACAAGTGTCCTGGAATTATAAACAGTAATATGTAATAATACCGGCCTAATAGAATTATTGGTGCTAAAGTTCTTATTTGTGTATATTTTTTAGGTTTTGAACTCATTTGGATAAATTCTGTATGTTATTAATTATATTACGGAAAATATTTAGAAATCCTGCATGGATAGTTGAAAAATATAATAAATAATTTTTTATACAGTACAACGTATCAAGCACAAAATAAAGTTATAAGTATGAAAGTTTCACTTACACACTTTGTAAGTTTCAATACAGAAGGTCCATACGTTCGATACAAAGCGCCGGCTGCGGCGCCACAATTGACGCATTTGTACCTATTCTCCATTATACCTTTAAATACTATGTTATCTTTATAAATTCATTGATTGTTGATGATATAAAATAACATAAAAGTTCAACGAAAAGGATCCTTCACCGTTATAATTATGATAATATTACTTGGCGGATTTTTTATGGTTAGGTAGTGTAACAACGGAATTAGGGTTAATAATTATTTTTAAATATTGTTCGGAAAATTCATAACGTTTATTCGTTGTTTAGAAGTTATTTATTTACTTTACTTGAAAGCGATAGCCGTCACCTAAGGGATTGTATGACTATGACATCGCGAAATGTCACATTTCTGTCGCTTGAAGTGTAAAATTTATGAGGTTTGTTAGTTATTGCTACACATAATTTAGAATATATTTAAAATTTTAATATTTATAAAGTAAAAATAATGAGATATGTTGAGAATCATTATAATAGGCATATATTTTCTAACCAAATATTTCAGAGCCATCTTTACAAAAAATAAGTATTTATTTAATTCAATACAGTGGCGCAGATCAGCACGGACGTGACATTTGTACAGTTGTCTAGATGTCACTAATAATAAAAAAATAAATTAGTAACTAAATGTATTAGAAATAATGAATCCATTTTGAAGTTCAGTAAATATTATAACTACATTTCATGTAAATTTTTGCTGTTTGGAATTTCAAATAAATTGCATACCTACTTTTTAAATTGAGTTACTTCTGTAGACAGTAATTCCTTTAAATAAATATAAATTTCCGTTTGTAATTGGAAAATAACAGCGTTTCATTAGACGCATATGACGGCATACACGACACCTGCATCAAATATCCTACTTTAAAAATGTTTGTTCGTCTGTCTATCTGTTTGTCAGTTTGTTTCTGTTATCCTCTGGAACCTCTGGAACGAAATATCATAAATATTAACTTGCCTACTTTTTCTAGGCTTCATAATCAGGAAGTTCCCAGTTCGATTAAATATTTGTTACATTATTATCCCTTTAATTAAAGGAATAATTTTCAAACCATTTGTTTGATCGACAGACCACTCACGTATAGTAACTACAGTTCAGTAATTCCATTGTTTTAGGGCCAGCATATAATTGAGGGATCTTCGAGAAATCGAGTGATAATGATAATTAATAATGCGTATTATAATGGCTGATGGGCGTATAATATGCAAGCAAAGGAGCAGGCGTCAGCAACACATACAACAAACAGTTTGTGGTGGTTCTAGAAGTATATTTAAATTTCAGTATTCGCATTGTACCGACATATTTCTCTATGGCTGCTCTACCAAGCGCCTAATACATAATTCAAGTTTCAACGCAGTACAACGGCTGCGACATACGATAGATGGTCGATAAATATAAAACAATTTTATAAAGCTTTCAAGAGCTACCCTTAGCCTTATAATGTTAGGAAGCTACACTTACGTCTCCCTATATAATAATATTTTTCTTTTACACTTAATCGTTCGCCTATAGTTTTACCGTCTTTGAATAATATCGCTACCAATACTGCGTAATTTTGGCCAAAACAAAATTAAAATTTCCAGAAATGTTGCCATAATAATAAGAATTATAAATGTAATTATCTTGACTTTAATATATCATTTATATTTATTGAGTAACATTAAAAGAAGCAATTAAAAATCGTTACATGTTGACTACTAATCAATTAACTGCTGACTTGGTTATGACTTTATTTTTATCGATGTATAGGATCTTGATAATCAATGTTAACCTTAATTTTTAGGGTTGGTATCCACCGGGAGTCAGCTATTCATTAATTCAGCTCCATTCACTCCCCCGTCAGGTCCACGTTAAGTGTATCCTCATAAAACAAACTAACAAGTTGATAGTAATCCACAACACACAATGTTCGCTCAGACAACTAACAACAGAGCACTTAACGGCTTTATGTCTAGTCTTCATTAAAGCACTCGAAACTTGTTAACTGCTAAAGTGTGAATTATTTACCTCTAACGTTTCTAACTACTCTTGTATAGTTCGGGTCTCCAGTAAGTGTCCTAACATATAATAAAACATTCACATTGTATCAATATTCATATATAACGTGTTAACGAGCTACACACGCTAATGGCGATGCTATTCAGTGCGTAATAGGTCTGTAGCGGAAGAGGTTACTTTGAATAGTTCAAAATTACATACGAGTTATTTTGAACTTTGATTTCATTCAATAACGATTCTAGATGAAAGGAACGTTTATTATTATTATATAAAATTATATAACTTTTACTCTTTTCTAAGTCGTAAAAATAAAAATTTTATGTATTTTATAATCGTGTAAATCTGAATTTCAATGAATTGCAATGAAGACCTCATTGCAATTAAAAATATTGATATATTAGTAACTAATATTGAAATTGTAACACAAGACTTCTCATTAAAAACCATTTTTTAAGAATATTTTCCTGCTCTTTTAAGATTTCCTTACTGTTCCGAGACATCATTTTATAATTTCACAATTTAAATTTCTATAATTATACTGAGAACAAAATAACGTTATATTTGATTGAAAATATGTTTCTAGAGTAGAGCAGTAACAAGTTTTTATAAATAGTTAAATAGATAAAGAAACATAAAGAAGATACTAGCCGGTTTTTAAAATATATATCATATCTATGTTCATCACTTTTATTTATCACTTTTACAACAGCTCTGACCGAAAGATAGCTATTATTATGATACAGGGCAGCCAATAGAACGGACGAAATGTTCATTTGCGAGCGCATAGAAAGAGCAAAATACCTAACCGTGTTTCAACCTTCGTTATCGGCTTCGCTTACACGCATTTTCGGTGACACAAAACCTGGACTGCCACAATTTCCAATATGAGAGCGCTCCGTGTTCAAAATCAGCAAATTCAACGTGTTGGATTTGAATCAACATTTGTGCGGCAATCACTGACTTTTAACCTCGCGTAATTAGAGTATTCGCAAGAGCTAGGTTCGTGATGTCAACATTATATCCCTAAATAATATTACCATTACCACAATTAAGAACGAAATGTGAAAAGTAGAAATTGTATAATAATTTTATAATTTCACAACGAAACTTATTAATCATTCGAAATGATTGGACCTAGAAAATACAGAAGAAAAATGTCGTTACTCATCTTAGGAACAAAATTGAAATTAATGAAATCCTTGTTAATAAAAAAATAAACATTTTTATAATTCTCAAAGAAAAATTAAGGAACGTCAACATAAAATTATTATGTATTGAACCGTAAATAAAAGGCAAACATTTCACTTCAAATAAATAAAAAGTTTTATTATGAATATTGTAAAATAGTCACGTAATTCAGTAAACAGTTAGTGATGAAAATTTTCTTTTAAATATTCTAGTTTTATGCTTCCAGTATCTCGAAATAAAGAAGATTTTTCTTAAATAAATACGTTATTCGTATTTTATGAGGTTGAGAGATTGTAAACCAATTAAATGACCATAAACATAACTTGTAAACCTACGAGCACATTCTGACCCAATGATTCTTTAACAAACTACCCTTATTTTATCAAAATATTAATTAGCTGTCTAAAATGTATTATTATTCCGCCAGCTTCGTTTATTCCCAACGGTGTTGCCAGACGAATTAATTAAATACAGCTATAAAAACATTACACTCGGCGACATCCCCTGAATAAAAGAACACAATATTACAAATTAAATTAATTGTCAAGAAAATAATTCTAAGAGGTACTAATTGGATCTAAAGCAACATTTGAAGTAAATATATCCTTTGAGACAATTGCCGAGTTATTAACGGCTCTAAAGAAAATTATGAATATCGCTGTAGTTTTATGGATTTACTTAACTTGTTTTTGTTATTCCACTTGTAACCTGAAGTTTCTATTATTTTGCAGCACCCGTGATCAAAGAGTCTGTCTTGTTTGATCTCAACAACAATTGTTTAATTTTCTCGTCCATACTGTTCAGGTAGCATCTAAAATTCGTTTTTTATGGTATAGGCTTTTATATTTCTGAGGAAGGAATCCCAGGTGTTAAATAATTGGCAGCCTTTTTCTTTATTAAAATTAGGATCTCAGAGTTAATCTCCGTCTATACCTGACTTCATCAGCTAGGATCTGTGGTTTCTGAAACCCCATATAATGCCTTGGCTTAATGACTGTGTGGTCCCAAACTGCTGCCTGCTACTCACACCTATGTTTGCTATCTGAGATATGTTCTTGGACCACTGTATCGAAGCTCCTCTTCGTTTATCCAATGTAGGACTTCAAACTTGAAACTTGACGTTAAAATAAAATATTTTACAAGTTTGTAAGAAGAAAGTGAGCACTTCAAGAATGTTAAAAAATGTATGATGTCTAATGGTTTTCTGATTCTTGGATTGATCAATCAACCGATCACATGTATATACCCGCTTTTTGTGAAGAATGATTCTCTTAATTGTTCTCAAAAAATTGGTTCGCTTTTTTTATGTGGTTTATAAATTATTTTGATGCAAACCTTCTTCAAGATATTATCTATTATGTCAAAAAACCCCTTTTACATAAGATAGGGTAGGTAGTCGCTCGACTGTGAGTTGTGACAGATATTTTAACCATCCGAGCGAGCCACAGACTGTTAGAGGGACAATTTATTAAAAGAAGTTAAAAGTTTAGAATGAATATACGTGTAAATAAATATACTGTTATACTTATATTTTAAAAAATAAGATTATTTCTTATATATAAGAGATTTTATATATATATGAGTTTTTTATATACAAGGTGGAGCATAAGGGCCTATAAATTTCAAAATCACATTACTCGCCACAGGAACGCGAGACGGGATGCGGGTGGTGGAAATAGGTAGCTTGGTTCTCAAAAATTTTGTTGCCATGGAGGGTTTTACCGATGAGCAGCGTGCGTTTTGTGTTAAAGCATATTACAAAAATGGTGTTTCGTGCACTATTGCGCGGCGTCTATTTCAGTATTACTTTAGTTAAAAAGATTTAAACCAATGTCCGAGTGAAAGTTTGATTAGACCGTGGGTCATAAAGTTTTAGTCTTCGGGTTTCAAGGTCGATAAGAACGGAGGGACGGCGCGATCCCCAGCAGTCGGACCGAAAGAAATCAGCTGAGCTCGCCAGAACATCCTTTAGGTCTATTTTGAAGAAGAATTGAAATTTCACCCGCATAAACTCCAATCGGTATAGGAATTGAAACCAAATGACCAACATTTAGGTCGTACATTTTGCGAAACAATGTTAGAGCGTTTTCAAAGTTTGAACAATTTCCTCTTCTCGGATGAAGCTCATTTTCATTTAAGAGGACTTGTTAATAAACAAAATTGTCAGTTTATTGGCCAAAGAATATCCCCAATTGAAACATCAAAGACCTTTACATTCGCTTAAAGTTAAAGTTGGGTCATCCATGTGGGCTCATGGAATCATCGGATCACATGTCTTCGAAAATATTAAATTCAGATCGCTACACAGCAATGTTACAAGTGTTTTCTTTCCACAAACTGCATAATTTTGAAGCCTTTAACAGCAGAAACTAGTTTCAACAAGATCGGGCCGCTCTTTACACGGTTCGCCCCCAGGTTGTTGGTAACAGCTTCTACACTCTCACGCTTGCTGCCCAACCTGTGGGGGGGGGGCTACTCCTCGTGCCGGAAACTCTACATAGAGGTCTTACGGTCACTGGTATACGCCGCAAGAGTCTGAAAGTCCCCTTCGCCCTTCCCCGAGGGCGGCGGGGGTCCATGAGGATTTTCGAACCCGACACCAAAAAAAAAAGTAACAACAATATGGCGCGACATCCCATACATCTAACGAGTCTTTGGCAGTTGCAAACGAAATATCTAATAGAAAACTGATGTAACAAGTCATGAGCCAACGAGTTTTCACGAATTTGTGGGCTAGGTTGGAAGAGTGTGTACGGGTAGATGGCAAACATCTCAGCGATATTATTTTAGAAAATAAAATTCTCATTTTTATTCTTTATAATAAGTATTTTTTTTCTTTTCAAGCTCTATAGTTCTTTTTATGTTTTTTTTGTAATCCGCACAACTTTATGGTCCAACCTATTACGTAATCAACCTCTATTATATTATTAAATAGGTATAATGAGATCTAAGACTTTAAAACTAATATTTTTCGGATATAATACTACGCTTACTACTACTACCGTGATCACGGTTGCTGAAAAGTAACCAAAACGTCGAGAGTATGTAGTTTTAACAAAAAATAAAGCACGCGTATTATATCCGAAAAATATTAGATTCATTTAAATGAATAAATAGGTATATTTATCATATTGAAAAAAAAACATTTTTGTAGAGCAAGAATAATGTAATTGGCCAAATTAAATTAAAACAGTTTGTTACACATTTATGATGTTTGGTTTTTGTTGGTCGCCAGCAACACGAATTGATTTAAAAATTATTTATTCATAGTTGCAGATTTGTTGTCCTTCAATCTGACATGTAAATGAAAACTGCGATGAAACGTTTACTTTGTGTTAATTGTGCCGCTACGAATGGTTCTCATTTACTTTATTTAATGTAGTAATTTGAATATGCTTCAGATAAAATTAAATCCTCAAATTATTTTTGGCTTTATTTAATTTCACACATGAGTAACCGCATATACGTAATATTTAAATAGAAAAGAATTTTTTTTTAACGGTGCACCAATTACAAGTAATTTGGAGTGTTATAAACGCTTTTGTATACATTAAATTAAATTCACTATTAATATAATTCCTAAATACCGAATTTATTTTTTGGATTAAAAAAAATCTGATTTGCTTGTGAAAAAACATAGAACAGATTTTGGGTGCAGGAAATATTGGTGAACGCTAGCAAAAAATTGCCATTGCTACGCCTGCAACATCGGGGGCCAAATACTTGGCTATATATTTCTTGTCTTTTATTATAAGGTTTAAAAAAAACTTCCCCTTAAGGTGTAGTCCTAGCAATATCAACATTTAGGAGAGGAAGATTTTAGTCAGAAATGCCTAGTCTGAGGGGTTTTTATAGAGTATTAGGTACTTTCAACAGCTCCGTGGCACTAATAAAGGTTTCTTAGGAGTATTTTTTACAGATGTAAAATTTTATTATTAGAAGAAGAATTAGTATTGAAACGCATTGTGGAGTAAGAAATGATATATACTTAACTTATTTTTCTCCATGACTTACACACGAAACTTGTGAATTAGGCTCAGAGAGGAGTGAAAGTGTGCTTATGGCAACAAATATTAAGAGACAATAATATCAAGAGACAGCGCCATCTATAGTCTATGTCATGTTTTTTCAACTATACAAATAAATAAAATCTTTATGCCAATTATTTGTTAACTGTTATATATAAATCAGACAAAAAATCCCGATAGCACCTTAACAGTGGGTATAATTCGCGTGGTCTTCAATAGTTTGCTACATGAACCACTCATCTTATTCTTAGAGAGTTTTAAGACTTAAGTAGGCACATAAGTTTCCTAGAGACTCGTCCAACGATCTTCTCAGCGCGAATAATCTTCTTTCGGTTAATTTCGATTCAAGATTCGACTGAAAACTTTGATAGTGGCATGTAGTGGCATGAGGTTTTAAAGTGTTTTGCATTCAAGATAGGTGAAGGTAAAAGAATTGATATTCATTTAAATATTCTTTTATCTTTTGTTTCTTGATCAGGTAGTTCATGCAACAAACGATGTATTTAATACGTACGAGTGTTTGTGATTTTGCATAATTGAAAACTAATTTTTCTAAAAATAAAGTTAACAACTTTATTTATATGTCCTTAGGATATTGTATGGGTTGTCGTAACTACCTCAATTTTGTTTTTTTATAATTTGTATAGATATGTTACGGAACCGAAACGTGGACACTAAACGCAGGACTGATATATACATTTCTTACCAGTCTCCGCAGATTCCCCGGGACTCCTAGTTGGCGGTATCGTTAACATTTTAACTGTATTTAAATATTTTTTATATTAGTTTATTTATACCGAGAAATCTGTTTATTATATGCATAGTTCGCTTCTATATCAAATATTTGAGTCGACTTTAGACCTAAGTTTTGTTTGTTCAACATTAATTTTAGTATATATTTTGACTACAAATATTATCTTATTCATATCAACAAATAATGAATAAAAACAATAGTAATAAGTTTATTGAAATAATATTAAACATGTGATAGCTAATAGAGGTCTCATAAAAAAATATATAATCTCCTTACATTTAACGTCGACAAGGTTTCAATGTGAGTATCGAGTTGGCAAACCCATTGATACTATTGGTTAATAGAGTAATTATATATAAGAACAAAGGCGGCTTTAACTGTGTGGCTTCTCACGTATTTTGCTATAAAATAATTTATGTATATTTTGCTAGTAGTAGAACCAAAACTGATGGAGGAATGAAAGTAGCCTTTGTGATGTTTTTAAACTTAACAATGGAAGTTTTAATTGAAATCGCGTCTCAATTCCTATAAGTTTTTTGTTGTGATAGCCAACTCTTTCGATATAATCAATAGTAAAGTGAGTCCTCTCTTACATTCATGTCGTTTCAATAGAGATTCGAAAGGAACTCGGTAATTATCGGTGAGAGCTCTGCGCTTTGTTGGTCTCAAGAGGAAAAGCTTTCTATCACAAAGTCCTTCAACGCTTTTTAGCGATAGATTATTACGAAAAAGATATGACAATAAAGATTCTTTAATAATTTTATATATGTTGCAATTATACCTTTAAAACCTCAGATGTCATTTAAAGGAAACAGTAGTTAGGATGTCGTTAGCATCAGATACAAGTTTAGAATGAGTTCAATGTATTTTACAATAATAATTTCATATTTTCTTAATGATTAAAAAACATCTTCATTTTAACATGTGAAATTTGTTTTCTCTGAAATTAGAAAAAAACACACAATGTCTTCGATGTTTCTCATTAAAATCACATATAGGTATAAAAATTAAAAAAGTTTTAGAATGTGCTATAAATTTTAAATTTGTTAGTAATTCACATTTTTACAACGAGATACAACTCGAATTTATGCTTTCAGGCATTTTTTTGTCGAATGTTGTAATATTTTATTAGTTACATTAATTATATTATTGATGAGACGGAAATTTTTATTACGATTCTTTTATAAAACGTTTTAATTAATTGGTAATTTGCTTGAAATACTTACTTTAAAGTTTTCATTTTTTATTCAACTCGATAGATTGACAAGTCGGAGGAAATACTTTCTTTAATCTTAAATACAAACTCATTAATTCCGCTCCCAATAAGTTGGCAGGTTAATAGAACATGCAAACTTATTAGAAGCGAATTTTGAACACGCTCGCCTACACAACCATATACATACTTATGACCCATTTCGTTGACTCGCCTCATTCATTAACAAAAATTTTTATTCTATATAAAATGATATCAATCATTCTTTAAAAGAAATACATGAAACACGTTTTCAAGGTTTTTTGGATTTTAAATGTGTTGTTCGTTAAATCCTCACCTAAAAAAACACTTGCGTATTTGATTAATGCTGTGTCTACACGAACATAAATATAGAGGTATTTTTATTCTATGAAATCTACCTGTTTTCACGGCACCAAATTGCACGTTCATGTTTTACACTATAAATCATCATACATTAAAAGCTTTCATGATGTTCAGTTTAGTAGTTTCTGAACTAGGCTTAAACAACTAGAATATGGTACGATCATACTTAACTAACATATTTCCAATCTCTCACCTGAATATCTTTTTAGCGTGCTTGTATATAAATTAAAACTGTTTAAACAGCAAGAAGGTACGACAGCAAGTCCCTGGACACACAATTAGGA
Source organism: Danaus plexippus (assembly GCF_018135715.1). NCBI lineage: Eukaryota > Metazoa > Arthropoda > Insecta > Lepidoptera > Nymphalidae > Danaus > Danaus plexippus. The sequence continues at coordinate 9,169,879 of NC_083547.1, forward strand.
CTCATTACCGCGCTCATTGTTATTACGCGGGCATTTAAGGAAACGCCAAAAATTCATAACGCCCTGAATAAAACGTATTTTTATTTATCCTTTAAAAATATTTAAAGAAGACTTTCAATTGTTAGATATTTCAATGGAATTCTAAATGATACTTTTCAACCATTACAATGCCGTAAAAACGCTGCTTGTTAAAAATAATATATAATCCGCTCGTATTGTGCAATAAATATTATACGAGGTTAAAAATAAATTCTCGATTTCAATGATTTGAATAATGAAGGGACCAAGAATAGGAGGATTTATAGAGTAACAAAACGATTTTTGAAGTTGAGTTTTAACTTTTCGACTTAATCTAATACAATGCCGTCGATGTATTTTAATGTATTTTTTGATTTCTTTATATAAGCTTGTTATTTAAATAATTTAAATTAATTATACAAACATATCTTAGGTATTTTTTTTTTGCAACCGAAGTAGAAGCGCCTGTTGTTAAATAAATTTATGTTTGAAAAATATTTAATTCTTGCACCTGCAATATTTATGCGATAAATCTCATGTAAAGTTCATTAATATAACAGATTTTCAGTATTTGTTTCTACGGACAAGTGGAATAACAATGGGATTGAAAATAAGGAAACCTTGAAGAGAACGAGATATGAATATTGTATTCGGTAAATGTTTTGTCAATCAGTTATTTAAGACGACCAGCTAGCAGACGTTTAATCTGTTAACAAATATTTCCCAAGGTATATCTGAACCTTTAATAATATCAGTTGTCCGCTGAAAAAAAAATTTAAATTAATGTTGGAGCTTCAGAATCTATAAAAAATATGTGAATGTAATAGACAAGACCAGAAGAGACCGCTGAATAGGGATTTAAGTATTCTTATTGACTAAGCTTCAATATTTTTATGGTTGATATCAATCAACACTTATTTAATTTACTGATTTTCCTACAAAAGTGTCACTTAAAGATTTAAATCATTTAAATGTTGTGATAGCGTCATGTATTCATCTATAGATAATATCTATTGATAATAACAGTTATGAAATAAAATATATATATTTTTTTAATTTTTTTCACTTTGACTTAGAAGCCCTTCATTTAATAATCTTTTAGTAGAAGTGCTTTAAAAAAATCTAGTCCACCATATTGGATATGTCGCCATGTTGTATTTAAAATGACGTCACCACGTTTGAATGCTCTGTCATCTAATACGAACTTTAAAAAAATACTAAGAATATAACGCAAATATATTTCGTTTCAAAATGTTTATTTTAAAACCCATTACACCTTTTTTTGGTGACGACTAATATTAAAGTTGTCTCTTGAACAAAGAGCCATTCACTATATACCTACATATATTATGGTTAAGGATCTTCATCATCATCATCATCATCCTATCGGAGCCCACTGCTGAGCAAAGGCCTCTTCTCACATGGAGAAGGTTAGAGCATTAATCGCAATTAACCACACTTGCTCAAGACGGGTTGGCGATTTCAATCTTATAATTTGACATTATATGACCAGGTTTCCTCACGATGTTTTCTTTAACCGTCCGTCAGTGGTGTCTAAATACTCTTAGAAAGTACCTATGAAAAAGTATTAACGTAAATATTAACGTAAGTAGTAACGTAAAGACCAATAGGTGCGTTTCTCAAGAATGTTTGAAGGATGTAGGATGTTTATTTTCAAAAGCCATTGAAACTTTTGCTTTACGTGAATGGAAATACAAGATTCCTTAAATCAGAGACTTCTTAGCCATTAAAAGTTTGTTCGGCCTCCGTGGAAGACGTGAAGAATATGAAATATAGTATTAATTAAATGTCCGTTTTAATAACAATTTGAAGTTGTAATATATTGTAATATATTGTATAATGTAACTGTCTGCAGTAATTAATCTTCACAAGGTTATAAATTCTTAAAATATGAATTTATTATGTCCATTGTTTCATAAAATTTACTATTCTAATACAATCTATATCGAAAACTAACTGTAAAATAAATACAAGCTAAACAACTTCGTTTCTATAAAACTTTTTAAGATCAAAAGTTAAATTCTTTTGATATGTTTGCTGTTTGCGGGATAATATAGGCTTTGTTTGTATCGTAAAAGTAAAAATAAAGAAGAATTAAGAATGTAATCAAATAATACACTGAAGAAAAGTTTATATACAATATTTATCTTGTTTCGTTGGCTTTTCAATATACAAAATTCAAAATATTGTTTTCAACTGATTATAATTTCGTAAATACGTTTGTATTTACGAATTAATAAAAATCTAATTTGTTTAACTTATTGAATAAAAAACATATTTCTATTGCTTTTGGATATACATCTATAGTTTTAAATTTTAGTGGAATAACACTGTTAGAATAAATACAACAACGTTTTTCTTAACACTGTTTTACAAAAGGAATAGCATTCTTCGGTTCCATTGTGTGGCTTTCGGAACGACCTCTTAGGTTTGAAGTAATTTTCAACAAATTCAAAAAATATTTCTACATTTAAATTGTATTTCAAGTCTCAGTTTTCCGAGGGGCATCCGAGAAGCCTGAAACTAAACTCAATTTATATGAGAAGTACGAAACTATAGCCATGAGCAAATACATTATTTACATATCTCCAAAATTGGTTAAATGTAAATAGCCTGAATGACCTTCCCTACATGCAATACTTAAATTCACTTAATACAAAGCTTTCATCTTAATTTATAATTTAAATGTTGCTGTTTATTTTATTTTAAACGACGTTGCTGTTTAGTATGGAAACAATTATAGAGATAACAAAACGCATACAAAATAAATTCGTATATTTAAACTTTAGATTTATTGTTATACAATACTCTAGTAGTTAGGGGGTCTTAGTTATAAAGTAAAAATTTCCCTCGATCAAACAAATGTACAAATAAATGAAGCAAAAATACTAAATTTACAGTTTTAACAAAGATATAATCATCTAAATATCACTATAGCTTCTAACATACATATAAGAGACTTAAAACTTTTAATTACAATCAGTATTTTATTATGGCAAGCGTTACACCAATACATATTTATTCAAAGTGATAAAATGAAGTTTAATGTATCGCATGGCAACGTAAATCATAGTTTAATTCATAAACACTTATACATTTTAAGTATCCCGTCAAAGGTCCTGTTTATTAAGTTAATAAAATATTCAAACACATTCAAAAGAAGCTCAATTCCAAGTTGAATAAATCAAGTGAACCATAAATCAGTGTCAGTAGATCTCGGGGCATCATGATAAGTGTACTTTCCTTACTGAAGAGAAAAACTCGTCAGTGATAAACTCGGAGACTCCCGATTGGGAAATGACTGGCGCTTGTTCCACTTGTTTCTTACTTACACACACATGTACACTTAAACAACGACATGAATTTATTTCATAATACACATATATATTATTTCTGTGTGTGTTTTTTTATGATATACATATACGATATATATATATATAGTATTTTTTTATATTACTGTATGACTATAGATAAGCTTTTTAAAGGTATTCAAAAACAGAGCTTTGATCCATAAGCGTTTCTTACTTCGTAAAGGTTTAAATTGTTTATTATGTGTGTATGAAATGAGTTTTTTTGTAAATTTTTATTATATTTGTGCTACAACAAAGAAATAAATATAAAATAGATTTGTCGGCAATTTGTGAGAATTTTAGTCTGTTTTACGCTGACGGGATCATACGTAGGATGGGAAGACGTTATTTTAATTAAAAAAATAAGAAACTCATGGAGCGATTAAATATTCCAAAAACTGAAGTTGAACACACAGACCCATAATGTTTTTAAAGTAAACAACACAATTATGAATCACAATGCTATGTAACAACAAACTTCCACATCGCTCTTAATCCGCAACAAACACACGAGACACATTACGGATTGATGACGACTTAGTGACAGCATTACTGTGTACTGTAGTTAGTGACATATACATACGTACATAGATATATACAGGCTATGATATTGTGTCAGGAATAATTTTCAAATATATATAATTTTTTGATCTACTCAAAAACCACAATAAGTTAGATAAATGAAATTAAAAATCACCCCTCACCCCTAGGCCTTCACAACGCCTCCATTTTTTAGGCCTGCAGCGCCCCAACCAAGCTTTATCGCCCACTTTGGGAACTGCTGCACTAGATGAATAAATCCATTTGTATCGGTGCACCAATTTGTATCTCCTCCTTCATTCATTTTAAATAATTTTCTATAGTAAGTAATTAAAATGTCTCATACAATCGGTTCTCGTTATATTCGGGTTATTACAGATGTAATGAGAAAGAGCACATTCAGTTTTTACAATTTAAACAATACGGACAACAGTTATTGAAAGTTAAGAAGTTTTTTGGTCCAAAAATAATTTCTGCTTGGATTCGTACCGAAACAATATCAGTTTATTTACCTTCGTCAGTGCGAATATTCGTCTGTGTTAAGCGTTTTCTACTTCGCCCTAAAGTTGTTCTGTTTCGATTGTTTTTATTTACAGTGAATGAAGATAAATTGAAAATGTTTGTATCCTTAAACATTGAAATAATATTGTAGCCCTCACAGACTTACAATGTATTTACAAACGTTTCTTGTTAACTAATAATGAGGATAAATGTATTCAAATATTATCGTATATTAAAGAAATCGAATTTTATGACAAATATTGTTATTTTTATTGATACAGAGACTATTAATAACTCGACATTGAATTTCCACGACAACTTGTTTAAAGAAAATATATTTAATTAATTAAATGGGTTTATTTTTGGAATCAAAAAAGTTTCTTATGAGGACTACGTTTACAGTAGATTTTTTTTTATAATAGCTATCTTTATGTGAAACTGAAAGTATACGGAAGACTGATACAGGCAAGGCTCTGTTTATGTTGTGAGGAAGGAAGCTTGTTGGACAACACAAAGAAATAGGAGTAAGAGATAAATTCAGCTAAAATATATTGATAAATGACCAACATAATATAAAAATATAATATTTCGTGAACCTTAACATAAAAAAATAGTAATATATTAAACGAGAAATTAACAATCCGAATAGTATTTGGTAAAGAATCTTTCTTTAAGTTATACTTACATGTTAATGTATTAAGCATATTATTGTTTTGTCAAATAAACTTAATTTTTATGTCACAATTAAATAAGTCTTAATTTTCATCCAATCTTTGCAAAATTAAATACAAAAAAAAATTAATCACGTGCACATATTTCTTAAACAATACATTATCCATCTAAAATATGCAATATTTCAAAATAATTTGTTACAAATTAGTTACTTTTTCTACTGTCATGTGAAGATTCCTTTGTGTTATATATTATCGCAAATTATATAAATTTAATTTCCTGTAAGTATATAAACTAACTTTAATGTCTCGGCTACGTATTACATTTTGTTTTCTAAATAATATCAACTACTAACAATCAGCGAAGGCGATTTTAAAATAATATAATATATAACATAATATAATATAGGGTTTTCCATTAAGGGCGCTTGATCTTTGAAATGCAAAAAAAAATACATGTAGGAAAGATATTTGCGAAATTTTTATTTGGATATCGACCCCATTATGTATGGAATATGACATCATTCAAATGACCGCCACGGCTTCGGTTGGTGGCGCGCACACGAAAGGTCCAATTTTCGATGACTCTGGCGCACAAATCGGGCTGTATTTGATCGATGGCGTGGCGTATGTTGACTTTGAGGGCATCGGTGGTTTGCGGCTTGTTGGCATAGACCTGCGACTTAAGAAAACCCCACAAGAAAAAGTCCAGCGGGGTCAAATCGCACGATCTCGGTGGCCAGTTCACGTCGCCTCCGCGCGAGATGACCATGTCCAGAAATTGCTCGTGCAGAACTTCCATCGTAGCGTGTGCTGTGTGGCACGTAGCGCCGTCCTGTTGAAACCACATGTTGTCCAGATCCATATTCTCGATTTCAGGCCAAAAGAAGTTGGTTATCATCGACCGGTATCGCTCACCATTGACGGTGACGGCCACACCATTATCGTTTTCGAAAAAATACGGACCAATCACGCCTCCGGCCCAAAATCCGCACCAAACAGTCACTTTCTGCGGGTGCATTGCCACTTGGTGAACCTCGTGTGGATTGGTCTCGTCCCAAATACGGCAATTTTGCTTGTTGACATAGCCATTCATCCAAAAATGCGCCTCGTCGCTGAAGATGATTTTTTTGCCAAAATCGGCGTCAACTTCCAACTGCTCTAATGCCCAATCAGCGAACACACGGCGCTGTCTATGGTCATTAACCTTGAGCTCTTGGGTCAGCTGGATCTTGTACGGGTGCAGGCTCAAGTCACAACGCAAAATTCGCCAAGTTGTCGTCTGCGAAAGGCCGAGTTCCCGTGCGCGACGCGGAATTGACTGCCGCGGGTTTTCGAGGACACTGTCGCGCACAGCGGCGATATTCTCGGCAGATCTCGCGTTACGTTGACGCACGGGAACCGGCTGATTGTTAACTGACCCGGTTGACTCGAATTTGTCCACCAATCGACGGATAGTCGACTCGGCAGGACGATCATCGCGACCGTAAAACGGGCGAAGTGCGCGGAACGTTGCTCGAACTGAAGACCCATTTTCATAAAACAATTTTATGATTTGCACGTGCTGCTCGACACTGTAACCTACCATGGTGGTTTGGGAGGACGGAATGAATATAACACACTGCATTTGACAGCTGTCACTCAAACAACATGGCCGCAATCAGCTGTCAAAGTTCAAGCGTCCCTATTGGAAAACCCCATATAACATAATATCATGGGTTTATAGATTTTAGGGAAGAAGTTTACTTCTTTTAATGTCAGCTTAGTCACTTATTTTCAAATGTAATATTTTAAATGTGTTCCTTATTTTTTGTAAATAGAATAGATTTGTTGATAAATAGTTTAAGTCATATCTGTTTCAAAAATGCGAATATAATGAAATAGATAACAAAAAACGTAGTTTAAACACTTTCATTCAAAAACAAAATAATATGTATTTTATGTAATATCCATGAATAGCTTAGTTTTATCGTTTTATACCTATTTATTAGTCCAGCTATTTAAGCACTATAAAATATACATTACAATGTGGTTGTAAGAAGGGTCAATGTTAAATGGGCGTGTGTCACACATTTGTTCAGAGTTGACCCACATAACTCTTTTCAAAGCTCGGAACAAAACTTTGTACATTCCACTACTCATCAACTTCCCCTTGTAAACTTAGTTTTCAAATTTGTTATTTGAAAGTTACTAAAATTATTAATTTAATAAAAATGTAATCTATGTTCAATACATATAAATATTTAATGTGACGACCTGTCCTTATATGATATATTTATAAACATGAATGAAAATACGTGAAATCCCTGACTCCGGTCACATTATTTCATCTGTCTGCTTCACCGTCGAGGAAAATATCCTTTAAATATTTTCTATTCAAAGCATTCTCTATTCAGAGTCACGGAACTGAGAGAAGTTTACAGGCAGTTATGAGTCGTGACCCGCCAAGCAGCTTGGATATTGTGTGGCTGATATATATTTTATAATGATATCATTATGATACGGATTTAAAAACTTATTTATTAATAAGGTACTTAATACTTAAACCTTTTATTATCACTTGAACCGCTATTTTATGGTTCAAAAATTAAAGAAACTTTATTTGTATCCTGACACTGTTGTTGAAGTCTTCGTGAACTATTTATGACTAAATAGTTTTTACTTTCAATTTTCACCGAATGGTATGATATTATAATTAATGGCTTTGTTGTTTAGTAGTTTAACTTAAAAAATATTTTATCGGAAGTAATAAAACATCATTATAAGACCTTCAGTTTTTCATCCAGCGTTAGACCGGTTATAAACAGATAAAGCAATAAATATTTTAAGTTATTGGTAAATCGTCTGCTAAGGCCAGAGTGTTTTAAGTTTTAGCCTGTAGATAAATGTTATGAGAGACGAAACCTCTCAGCATTCCATGGATTCACCGTACGGGTGCCGGGTCCATCGCGATGCAGGGAGAGGAGCTTCAACAGTGCCTGGGACTTGCGACCCAGGTGTAGGTTTAAGGGGCCCCTATCTGACGCGCGTTAAACGCTCACCTCCACTGTCCAAGCTCCTCTGTCAATATAAATAAAATAAATATTTGATGGTCACTGGTTTGAGGTAGATACGGAGAAAGGCATCCCAACTGGCGTGATGAGAAACATAACTGTTTCTGCTTATATTACCAAAAGATTATGATTCGCGTCGATGAAAACCGATATTTTTTTTACAAATATCTAAATATCTGTACTAACGTCAGTAAATCAAAGTAAAATAACTGTTTTTCTAACATATGTATATAAATATAAAATATGTTTATAATATTAGGATGTGTGTATTAACTGTTTATGTAAAATTTTTCCAGTGTAAAAGAATACCTGAATCTCATAATTTTACACCAACTACTTCAATCAATTGAAAGCGTGCCCAAAAAGGATTGGTTTCAGGCAAGCAGTCGGTTGCTAATATTTATGACAGAACTTTAGGAATATGTTTGATATGAATGTAGCACCTGGCGCTTGCGTTAAGTGTAAAAGGTTTGTTACAGCTTTCGAGATAATTGTTACATCAAAAGTGAGCCTTACAGAGATATGATATGTTGCGTTAATGTTGTGAAGATTACTACTTATGTGTTATTATAGTCCAGATTTCCCAATGCCACCTAAAGACTACAAAGTTATTGGTGACGGTAAAAAATCACTTAGTTTTAAAAGTAAATCACTTAGTTTTAAAAGTAAAAAGTAAATTTTAATAATAAATATATATATATATATGTATATATAGTATATTTTTACTTCTGTCTAGTTCCAGTAAATAAAAATCAAGAAACGAGATCTTACATAAGTCTATAGATGGAGCCGTTGCCTCAAAATGCTAAATTTTACTGTTGTTGAGTTTAGCATTTCCGAATACGTCAAAAAAGTAAATGCTACAAGTAAATGCAAACACAGCTCACCAGCTCCAGAGTTCACCTCAAGCAGAGTCAAGCTGGATAGAAGGTGATCGACAAGTAATATAGTTGCAATCTTCCAAAATAAAATGTAGTGATTATTATGGTAAAAAATGAGGTATCAAATAGACTGGAAATATATATAAACATAGGTGATCGGAGATTCGTCAACGACATCTTTTTTTTTTTCTCTGAAAACAAATAACAATAAACAACACAGTTAACGATCCCTTCGTAGTTAGTGAAGCAGTTGGCTTAGAAGTGAAGTTTGAAAAGACAAATACGTTAAAAACATACCTCTTGAGATCTTACAGAAGTTTCCAGTAACATATATACATATATATTAGATACAATCCGGTACTCACAGTTGTAAAGGTGTTTATGATTGTTGATCTGCAGACAAAGTGTAAGCATTGTGTAGATTTATTCCATATTTATACTAATCTTTGGTTCTCAATTTGAAACACGCAACGCAATCAAGCCAGATAATTGATCGCTTACAGGATTGTGACACGTGACTCGAATATGAGGTTAATTTGATTGTTACATTTATAACTTTATAAATTTATGTAATTCGTGAAATTTTTAATTCATGCATCAGTGTGGACAGCGGATTTAATTGTGTGGTGACTACTGCTTTCCTAGTTCATACTCAAGAAGATTTTTATAACAAGGAAATATTAAAGTTGATTGAGAAGAATCTAGGTGAGCCAATCCTCATTAATTAAAAACCAGGAATCACGAAAAAGTAGACAGGAAAGTTGCCTTCACCTGAAAAAAATATTGTTAAGTAGTTTTAATTCTAACTCTCACTATTTTTAAAGAAAATTGTTGTGGATACCGAAACATGACCATTTATCAGTTAGTATCTTCAGACAGGGTTCTTGATTTACGTTAGCAGGTTTAAGCAAAATATTCAGAGTGAGTGAGAAATGTAGAAATTTAGAGGGCAACCAACGTAACAGATGGATCACCTTCTCACTAGAAAGAAAAGAAAGTGGGCTGATCATGTTGTAGAATTAGAGTCATTGAGAATCTTTAAATGGTCCGAGTCACTAGAAACCAGAAAGAATTTGGTTGTAGATGGACCGATAACGTTACATACAGGGTAGGTCAAAATTGGCTGGACCTGGCCAACGATATTATTGAAAAATACATTGAGGGCAAACCATACTTGTTTTCTAACAAAGTAACAATGTATCTGTTAAACTTGCATGAAGGGTTTGCTTAAAAACTTCATCTTTTTGTTAGTAACAGATGAAATAACCGTAGATAAGTGGTATTTTACACCTGATAACAGAGCGATTTGTAAGGATGGCTGAAGAGACTTAAAAGTACTATGGATCATATTCTACCAACTCCACCAAAATGTACAAAAGACCGAAGAAAATATCCAGTATGCTTTCCGTTTGTAGTTTTCAATACCATCGGAACCTCGACTATCGACCATTATTCGCAGCTACTCATCGAGCTTTGGAGCGTGTAATGCTCGATATTTCTCTGATATGAGACACAATTAGAGTCTTACGCCAGAGAACAGAACTCACAGACATAGTTAGTACATGCAGTTATTACGCTGAAGTGCAAGGTTCGGTGATGTCTCTAGGTATTCAAGCAATCGATGAAGTCAAAACGTGTCAAAGTGTTAGTTTTACCAGTTTATCTATTTCCGACATTATTACGAAATAGATAAACTTAGGATGCCTAAAATGCAAAAAACGATTCAGACCAGAATGCCTATTAAACTAAAGGCTATAATATAAGAAAAAAATATCTGACGTACCATGTAAAGTTGAGGGCAGGCCGCGAGCGTAAATATTTTATGTTAAATTTAATATATAATTTTAAATCTTATGTATTAATAATTATCCTTATAACGTGTAAAACGAGTTATAGAATTTGAACATGGAAATATAGTTCTTAAACCCGTTTATCTCATTTAACATTTATAATACCCGTTCTATAGTATATTATTATTTATTAGAATAAAAATAAAACACTTTAAAGTCTGAATTTGTAATAACCTACTTTTCTATAATAATATCCCATAATAAAAACAGGAGACGCGAAGTCTATTACAACAAATTACAACTTGACCCGCCAAGTAAGAAAATTACTTTTTCAGAGCCCTTTTATCGCCACTGGGGTTAACTAACGAGAAGTTGATCGTTGATAAGTTAACTTATTTTATTCCACAGTAACAAAGGAAATTTCAGCTTATTATGTTACTTAAATAAAGTCTTAATATAAATTTTCTTTATCATTACCTTTCTTTTCTTATACTACATACATATATTAAAAAGCAAAATATTTTTTTTTGTTAAACAAACAAAACATGTTAAAAATCTTGATATTATTAAGGAAAAAAAATTGTTACTTATTTGTAAAAAAATGTACCTACTATGTACATACATATCAGTCTATACTCAACTACAAATTCCACAAGACTGATTTATCAAAGAAGTCTTTGTTATGAATACCGTTTCCTTGTTTTTTTCTTATGTGCTCCAATTGACAAATTCTTTCATTATGGAGTGAGTAATAAACTAACAGAAATATTTTTATTGAGTTTTAGAAGACGATATTTAATGTCAGGTTTGACGAGTGTTTCAAAACTGTCTCTAAGACGCTCAATAAGAACTTAATATTGTGAAATCATTACAAACAATTAATGTTAGGACCGAAACACCACAGTTAATAAAGAATGTCTAGACATTTATGCTTTTCTGTTGTCTTCATACTTGGTATTAATACATCCGAGGATATATCTGACTTAAGATCCTTATAATATTTAATCATTTTTAAAGTATTTCTCTATATAGTATCATAATTATACCAAGAGTTATAATAAATTAAAATATTTTTTTAAAAGAAGTAAAATTTTAAACGAGCAGAAAAGAAATTGTATTGTGGTTTTATGCAACGAGAAGACGCATTTGTATTTTATATTAAAATATATACGTAACATTGTCATATGCTGGCAGACGACCCCAGCTTATTTCGTTTAAGCCTTACTCTTTGGCTACAATACGTCATGCGACAAATCCCTATAATATAACAAAACGCTCAACTTATATTAAAAGTAACTAATTGAAGATAATTTAAATTTTGTCCACTTATAATTTACGACATGTATGGAGATATTGCATTAAGTAATGAAAGAGAAATACTTTAATCTTACAATCCTATTGAATTTTAAAGTGTGAAATCGTAAAACGCATGTTTGTTGAGATAAACTTCTGTTAATTCAGAAATAATACAATGCCAATAGATGGGTTGATGAATAAAAGGCTTTCAAATCAATAGGTTTATAAGAGTAGTCATTAAGTCAAAAAGGCAAACAACAGAAATAGTTTTTCAGACAAGACATAAAATATAAAATATACAATATACACATTTCTTTACAATGCCTTTAAATTTGTAACGAGTTTTTTTCCAAGCTTTCCTTTTGTTGATTTTATTTTACGAAACGTCACGAGTCTAACACAGTTTTAAACTTTATCGTATTTCTTTACTTGTTTTTCGTTATTAATAGTTTTGTCACAACCTTAATATTCTCTATAAATATTTTTATTTCTTTGATAACACTTTTAACAAATTGTTAAATCCACTAATTATTCGTAAACCTAGGTCATATCAGATAACATTGCATGTGGCTATTGTTGTTGGTAAATATTTTTTTTTTCTTATAAATTAATATAAAAATACAAAGTATACTATGTCTGGTTCCAAAGAAAAGTTGATAATGAATTAATCATATGATAAGTACAACACGCTTTTATATTAATAGTTTTAAAGGACGGAGCCCCATTTTAGCAGAAACATACCTTCGACTGTTTTAAAGTTCCTTATATGCTGGCTAAACAATTTTATAGTAAGTGTCAGTTGGGGTTTGTTATGTTGTAAAATTATTTATATTGTTATTCCTGATACAATATTACCAAAGAGTCTATTGAAGTGTTTAAATATTATACTCTGGTCAACTGCTAAAGTTTTGTTAATAACTTCAGTCATTATATAATACGAAAAATTGTGGATAGATCTTAAAGAGTTTCGTTTTTGCAAGTTTTAATTTTATACAATTGCTTTTCATTGAAAGTTCATAATATTATCAAGGGGAATACTTTCTATAATGTATTGTTGGACGAGTGTCTTCTAGTTATTGTGTATTAAGCAATTCGATGTGATCTCGCCAAACACGAAGTCACTGCAACATTTCGATTCCAACGATCGACTGCAAAATTGACTTTGCTCAAATTGGATAATAGAATTCTATTCTATTCTATCGAATGATGACTTTGAACCAATTCAACTTGTCTATTGTAAAGTTTCATGGGAGTATAGATTAAATAATTTATACCATTGTGATGCTTTTACTTTTGTTAGCTAGAATCAATTAGCTGTTAGTAACATAACATTCCAATATTTTGATCAGAGTAACTTAAAAAAAAACTTGAATGTGTAAAATACACACTCAAATGGTTAAAATGAAAAAAATATATATGTAGGTATTAATATTAAAATTTAATGAATTTATTTTAAATGTTTCTATACTGTTTCTTTATAATGGATTTCCCTTAATGTAAAACAAAACATTAAATATAGGTCTTACACCAGGTCACTCAATTTAAAATAATTAAGAACGCTTGGATTTTATTCATTTGCATCGTAATAATTTTAATATAATCTTTAAACTGCTTCTGTTACCGTTCCAGCGCTATATGTGTACTTATTTGAGGTATCATATTTTTTATGTATCCTAGGTATTAAATAATTAACACAATAAAGCTCGGCCACGCATCCGCAAAATCCTTTATGTTGCAGATGTCCGTGGGCGACGGTGGCTACTTACCATCGGGTAGGCCGTCGGTTTTTATCCTCCTTTCCTCATTAAAAAAAGGCAGACGTTTTCTGTATTGAAATTAGTTTTTTTTTTTATTTTGAGTTGCTCGCAGATGAATCTCGGTATATATTCAGTTTTTGTGTACCAAAGGGTCTGTGATTTACCAAACCAGATAACTCACATTTGTTTGGCTTGTCCATTGTGTGTTCACATACTGCTGACTACGACGCACACTTAGTTTTAATATTTGCGATATGTTCCTTTAACCCTTGTACCGACGCTTGCTTGACCTTTGTTTGTCATATGTCTAATAGTTGCAATAAAGTTTCTATAGACCCGCCTATTGTAAAAGAATGGCAATCAATTTGGCCTGAAAAATGGGCTTACTTTCTTGCGAAGTTTTAAGTTGTTGTAGTGAGAGCACAGTTCACATTACTACATCTCAGTCATACTTGTTTATCATCGTAAAGGTATTAGGCCCTCCGAAATAAAGAATTGCCAATGGTAGCTAACTGGTAACATCCACATGTTTTTATGTGTGACTTTTTTTTTAACAAAGTATTATCAGGATTTTTAATTGAAAAGTATCAAGAAAAACTAAACAATTATTTCTCCACAGATGACAAAAAACTAGATTATCTTACAGACACTTTCAGCAAGTCTGACCTTGATCACGGTTAATGTAAAGTATTAATGTCGGTTAAAGTATTAAATTGTAAAGTATATCCTAAAATGATTATTGCAATCAGACTAATGGTCTATCCTTACTTTTCTCACCTAAGCCTTTACACTGAAGCTGTGTTCCATGGCTTAAAAGTTACTTGGAAGAAGAATGAAAGCTATTCTAAGGTATGAAAAATAGGTTGATTTTTATTTAACACATGTTGATTTAACATAGGTCGAATTTTATTTAACCATTTTTTTTATCTGAAAACCAGATTTTAAACACTAGCAGTTAATGTCGTTTACACTGAATATATACTGTTTATTCATATTTAACTAAAGTATATTTAAAATATTATCGTCCTAATATTTAAATTTGATTTTCAATAAAATGAATTGCTCATCAATATTTAATTTAGGATGCAATGCAATGATGCAATAAAATGAGTTAACATAAAAGATGGCATTTAGGCAAGCCGAAGATAATAATAGTTGCATTTATTTGAAAGCCAATCTTATTTATCAAGCAGCTCACTAGTCACATCTGAGTAGCAAAATTCACCGCAATCAATGAAATAGAGATTGCAAAAGAATAATTTATGTTTTGAAAGGCGGAAAGTTTTGCAGACCTTTAAAAAATTTATGGGCATTTTCGCCAAAATCGCACTTTTGGGATGTCCCCTACATACCAGTTCCAAATAACTAATCTCTTTTATGACATATAAATTTCGAGTTATTATTAAGTAATGCCAAATGTTTGACGCTTTCTATTTTCACTCAAATTGTTAAGACAATAAAAAAAAATATGATAATATAGAATTAACGAAAGTGGCATCTTATGTCTTGCAGTACTGTCCCTTTTTCAAAATGTGATTTTTGAACATAAGGATGTGTGAATTCGTCTTTTTACTTTATTTACTTCAGCTGTTCAAAACACACGACAATCCATTAATAATAATAAGTACTTTATCTTAGGCAAAAATAAGATTGTAGCGACATGTACCTGCTTTCTTATCAATATTGCCTTTTATTTATTTTGATTAATTAGCAAACCGTTATATCTTTAGAGATCACTTGTATATAAAAATAGCTCCTCATTAGTAGCCGCGATTGGTGCTTTAACTTCAGAAGGCTGGGCATGTCCAGAGAGGTGAAAATCATTTGCGAAAAGCTGGTAGCGAGGAGAAACAATCAGAAATATTGATAACGAAAAAAGAAAAGAATGAGAGAGATAGAACGCAACTTATTAGTTCCACGGCAAATGTGTACATACAATCAGAGATATCGTAATTAATCCGTCGAAGCCTGAAGAGTGACGATTTAAAGAAGTTAATAACAGTCGGAGATAAAGAAAGTATAGATTGCCCAACAAAATGACAAGTTCCACTGATTACAATGCATTACTGAAGTCCTGAAGAATCAATACTATCCACTCCTTGTTAGAGTAGGTGCAGTGCGTAGAGGAAAGTGAGTTACATCTAAGGAAGGAGTGAAAGATTTAAAGATGAGAGCAAGGACTTAAATTTATTTATTTATTACCTAATTAGGCAGGTATTTAGGTCTTCCATTAGTAGCGGGTCACAAGACGGAAAAATTTATCGGGAGGAAAATATGAAGTAGGAAAATACAATAGTAAAGTTATGAAAAGGATTGCAACACCGAAAAACATTTAAAAGTTGTAAATAGGGGATATCTACGTCAAAAAGTATCTAAGGTTGGTTTAGAAGAAGTTTGTAAAAATGTATGAAAAGACAAGTGGTTACAGTTAGATGTAAGTTTCTCTCTTAATAATCTTGTCGCTTTGTAAAAGTGTAAAATCCAGAATATTGCAAAGAAAGGAGAGAAGAAAAGGTTTTAGCTATAATTTGGAGACCAGATTGAAGTCAACTGCTGTGGTGATAAAAATGTGAGAAGATTGGAATTATATCAAAAAGTTCTATATACGTTCATACGTACGGGGTTACAGGAATTTTAATTATGAGGTAAAACATTATTAATTGTAACTTGACTTAATATTAAACTATCATACATATAATATGCAAACTATAAAAAAATCGTTATAAAAACCTAATTAAGATATCCATCATACATGACTCCAACATTTTAGAATTGAAAACAAACAAAAATATAAACAAGCACAATGACAATGACAAAATATTGTTTATGAGTATGTAACCGCAACTTGAAACAACTGTCACATTCCAATCACGATGCGAATACCACAGAAAATAAACAACAAAACACAGATCATAACAATTCAGAGTATAGAACGAAAAAAAAACATCCCTACATTGTTTATTTGAAAAACAGGCTTTGGAACCTTTCCTGTTTAACTACATATGTATTACGAGGTCTGAAATATTGATCTTCATGTGATATTGCATCAGGAAACTTCCAAATTAATTCCTTCGACACCCCTTTGGAGGCAATTTTTCTCGTGTATGTCAACAAAAATACAACTTTTGCTTTTCAGCATCTACATATTGAGGATAACTAGAACAGATCCTTGTGTCATATTTATCTGAACCATGATAACAATTGTATCTGTTGTTGTGACAAACAAAATAATAGAATAATATTTTGGAACCACTATTTGAAGATTCATCTTCTTTATAGGTTGTCAAAACAAATATTGTTACTTTGTTTTAGGCAGCACCTGCACGGTATCTTGAATAGGAGTGATTTTGAAAAGAAACGAAAAGGTTTGGGTATAGAAATGTCTCTTGCAGTTCATATTCCATAGTAAATGTAACTTGTAAAGTTTTGAAGCCCTTTTCACCTCTGGTTGAGTCTATCTTTTTATTTTGAAAAAGAGGTTACTCTAACAAAACATTGTAAATCTTTAAAATTTTTGTCTTATTTACAAAGAAAGTCTTATTTTTTTAGGCAAAATTAGGGTGCCATGTGGCTTAGGTGTATATCTTGTTTCGCTGTGCTTTTGTAAAAAGATGAAAAGTCTTTTTTTATGAAAATTTGGGTTCTGTATCGCTATCTCAATTTCCATTAGCCACTTTCGTTACTTTGATTGCAAAGGGGACTTTTTTAGATATGGTAAATAAAATTACCTATGACCACTCACCAGGAATATTGAGTGAATTTCAAGAGTGGAGGGCTAATTTAGAAAGGTTTTTTATTAGGAATATGAACTCTAAAAATATAAATAAGAACGCTGAAAAGAAACCTAGGATTCATAGAATGGTATTTAGTATTTTGTTAAAAGAATCTTTCTTTATTTAAAGTTTCGACAGAAATAGATCAAAATACAGACAGACATTATAAAAGTATATAGTAAAAACAATTGATATTAGAAACAGTAACGGAACTTTTTACTTATCAAACAAACAAAAAGTATTATAAGAACATTATACTTTATTCGTGTGGGAGCGGAACCGATCAGTATTTTATTATCTTACAAAGCTAAGTAAAAAGTAATTTTTATTGAAGGTTGAAAGAAACATTACGAGATCATCAAACAAAGCATTCGAATAGAATGATTCTACTATTGGATAAAACATTATTTCAACCGAGAAAAAAAAACAGTAAAAGATATTAACGCCACAAATTATTATTATTGACAATAAAGGATTTTTTTTTTCTTTTGGATTTAGTTTTGACACTTTTAAGAATTAGTTGCATGTTTTTAAAGTTAAGCAGATATCTTGAAATTTAACACGAATCGAAAAATAAAATAATTTCAAAAGTTAGTATCAAAAAGAAACAATATCTATATTTAGGCAATCTGTTAAAATTAAATTTTACCTCGAGTTTTTTATTTCAATGAAATTAAAAACAGAATTATTCGTCGAACTTTTAATTTTCACAATCGAACAACGTATGTTTCTTGATACCAATATTTATTTAGAAATAAAAAATGTTTTTCAGCAATTTTCGAAATGAGAAATTATATTTTATTTAAATAAAACCAGTTGAATTTGAATACAGTTATCATTAGTATGAATAAAAGTCATAAAGAAAAATAATCTGGCTAAACATATTTACAACGTACAATTGTTTGGATAGATAATAAAACAAGATTATATTAAATAAAATATATCTGTTACATTATCTTGTTAGATGGCCTTCATTTTATTTTTAGTTTTCAAACTCATTGAGAACAATAGGACAGAGTACAAATATTAATAGAATAAACAATAAAAAACGCTTTAATATTGTTTTAAGTAAACTGTAATATTCCCGACTGTTGACCTTCACGACTGTATATTGAATTATATGATAACAAACACGAGTTAGAAGTGGAACTACGAAAATCAACAACTAATTTCAATATATATTAATTTTGGCCAAATTCCGTTGCACTATATATATATATATACGTATTTATACTTTTTTTCTACTTTCTCAACCTTTTGTTTTTTGTGAAGAATCGTTGGAAATTTTAACATGTATTTTAACCTGCGACTTGCTTCTAAAGAATCACAATAAGTACCCCAATAATTAAATTGATTTTCCTGCTTCCTGCAACAAAATAGCTATCAATTGATCAATGAGTGTGATGAATGCTCCCTTCCGAGGAACACCAATAACTCTTGAATGATTTATCGCATTACCGAGGATACGATACATGTAATCTGAATGTGAGAGGCTGTGTGAAAGTTATTCAGAAGTTTTTTACTTGAAATTATAAAACTACCGCAATATTTGTGGGTTACAATATGTTATGATTGATAAGATCTTATGACAGTGAGTTTGAATAAGTTTATTTATTACAGTTATATTACGTGAGAGAGGACGGTACAAAGTAATATTACGTATATTAATTACAATAGGTTCCAGCGCGTCTATTACAGAGTTAATACTTCTGACAAATGGATGTCATTTAGGATCGCTGTCTCTAATTACAACCGCAAATGTAAAATAATTATTTGCAGTTGAATTTAATCCTCGTACATCAATCAACACAAGTTGTTCAAAATATGAAGACGGCGCTGAAACCTTTATTGTTAGTTTTTGTTGTCAGTATACACAGCACAATACTTTAATATGAGTCTATAAAAGATCACGGTTGCAAGCGGTTTCTTTGTCCATTAATTCATTGGTCAGGTTATGATTTCCTAAAATATATTCTATATTTATTTTTAAGGTAAGCTGGATGTTTGAAGAATGTTAGTTTAATTTCTTTTTACGAGTCATTTAATGTATGTTATTATTATATATACATGTTCTCGACGTTTCAATTACTTTCGGTTACGGATATAATCGTAACCGATTGAAATTAAGCTGATGATTACGTTTAACGTTTGTTTTGTTACAAAAAAAAAAAGTCAAACTTGTATCCTAATATATAAAGACTACAATAAATTTGTTACAGTTTTAGTTTAGAAATAGTTAAAAAGAAAAATAAATAAATTAATATTTTTACTTTATTTAATTTATCTTTATTACAGTAATAAAATGAAATCATTACGATCAGACTATGATGAATCCCTTTCACCGTGAATTATCTCTTTAAACTTTTGATTACTTCTTCTATTGAATTAGTTGGAGACCTCGCAGATCACAGGTTTGTTTGAATTAAAATTGATTGATGGTTATTTAGCATCATGAATATTTCGCTCTAGGAATAGATAATTAAAACTATTACAAGTAGTTAGTATTATAATTATAGTTTTACAATTCATGTAGAAAACAATTATATAAAATATGATTAATATTTATAACAATTAATGGAAAGAAATGTAAAAATATTAAAACGTACGTTTTGGAACCAATTATCAATTATAACGGAATTTGAAAATTTATGGTTTCAAATAATTAAAGGCCACCTTTATAACGAATGGTTTCATGAATGGTGTATTTCCATCTATTGGTTGGTTGTCTTAAATGTGGCCTTCATTCGTACAAAGTCATGCACAGTATATTCTGCCAGTGTCGTGTAGAATGGAGGAGACACGATCCGGGATTAACTTATGAATGCAATAAAATTAAACAAATTCCCATCTATAATAAATGACAATAACAATGTCCTCTTTGGAAAAAGAATTTAAAAATAAAACAACATTTCTGTTCAAACGAATAATTTAGCGAACCTTCGATCATTTCAAGAGACATAACAACAAGGACAAATTAGTTCATGGTTTAACAGAATAACATTCCATTGCTTCATTTAAATGTAAATAAAAAAGAAATTAGTGAAAGGAATTTAATACTAGAATTATTACATAATAGTTTTATAACGAAAATTTTATTATCTGATAAAACCGCCCACAGAACTTTTATTTTGTAATTATTGTGACTATTGCAAATATCTCTAAATAGTGATGTGCTTTGTCACCTGACTCAGATATTCAAACAACTGACTGAACAGGGAGAATCACTGTTCATCCTGTTACTTTATTTGTTTTACTCGAAATTAAAAATATCTTACTTAAGCTAGGAGCGTCGGAGGTCATGACCTCGAGTAATTAAGTCTTATACAGAATTTTCAGAAAAAACCGTGATGAAATTAAGATGAATGCTTCATTTATAACGCTGACGTCAGTCTCCGGAGCGTAATTTAATAACGATTTATGATCGTCAACTTAAAGAAATTTTAACTGTTATATCGGTTTTGTTGTCGGTATATTCGATTAATAAAAAAATAAATGTATTTCATACATACAAAAAAGTAACAGTCGGAGTTTTAAAATTTCGGTATTAGATGTAATGTATTCTATGAAATCAGACATGACCATTATATTCAGTTAAGTTATATCGACAAATGAACTGATCCGGGGCCAAATTAAATTAATCAAGCGTACATGTGCTCTGTGCTGGCAAGAGGTCGATCGGGAGTAAACATGAATATTGATATACGTTTCATACAGACCTTTATCAAATAGCAGAAGAAATTGCATCTCTATTTAAAGTGATTTTTTTAATGATTTGAATCTGTTTTTCAAAACAGCAATTCAAAAAAAAATTGTGTCTTTAAGATTTTCATATGCATGTCAATCAATTTTTTACCTTCGACTTAAGTCGCCCGATGAAATTTAAAAAACAAATACAGAATCGATCGAATCTGTTTTATAAATTATTTTTAAATCTTTTTAATCGGATTATATCAAAGTCTGTTTAATACTTAAATGGAAAGCGTAAAAATATAAATAAATTAATTATTATTCGTCCAATTTCCAGTAGAAAGCTGTATTACTAAAAAAAATATGTTAAAGTTTTTGAAATTCTTTTTATTATTTCATTGTTTATTACTAATTCAAAATGAATCTACAAAATACTACAAAAAGCTAAATCACGTACGAAATTAATAGTATACAGTTAAAGTTCAGCTAGGAAATTGCACATTTTCAGAATTATACAAAATAATGGATGGATTTCAACAACAAAATTTAATTGTTATATAAAAATGTTTCCCGACAAAAACTGTTTTATGAACAATATTTCACAGCATTGTTGCTGAATAGGAATTATTTGTGGAGCGCAATGCAGAGGCTTAGAGGACGTTAAATTTTTGCTCTACTTTAGTTGTATAAAAAGAATAAAATATGCATTAATTGTTTATATCGTTCCATATTCCAGAAATGTTAAATATATTTTCATCGACATCCTTATCCATTTAAATGAAACTGATATTTTTCGAATATACTACGCGTGCTTTATTTTTGTAAAAAACTACATACTCCCGACGTTTCGGTTACTTTTCAGCAACCGTCATCACGGGTCACGGATCACGACATGACGAGATGTCAAATGCCTCAACTTTGACTAAGGGCACGCAACTGAGAACATAAGATAATTGCAAATTATAAATATAACGCGATATTAAATATGAAATAGTCAATATAACGTGGATATAGTAACAAGAAGATGAAATCAGCTAATGATAATAAGCTTGCCGGGTTCAAACAATTTCAATGATTCATTTTGTGTGGTCATACTATTACGTATTACGTTAAAGATCTCTCTTCAATAGTTTCAAGAGATTTAAACAATAACCTTATTTTAGCCAAATTTTATGAAACAATAACGAAGGTTTGCTCTTTATTGACGACAAGTAGCGGTTAAATAATATTTTTTACGTGTTTTTGAGTTTGAATTCCGGCTGAGAAAATACGTGTACATTAAACACTTATCTAGAGATGAATTCTAAGATAAATATGAGAAAATATAATAATATTCTAAGATAATATGTAAGATATGTTCATTAATGTGATGACATTTTCATGCTAACATCAAAGATTTACGATGACGCGAAACGGATATTAAGAAATGTAATTTACTCCAGATACGTTTACGAGGATACCTATTCTATTAATAAATAACTGTTCATTCATATTACATACAAAGATATATATATGTATATATATAAACTTATTAACTGAACTCGTTATGTTTTTATCACATCTGTGTTGTATTTTTATTGAAATTCGTTTGCTCAATCTTTATTCTCTCTCTTCTTAGTCCTATGTCCCCTAAATGTGCCCAGTGTACTGTGCCCTGTACACGTCCCTCCCGTTCGGTCTTGAGCTTCGTGTTTCATGTCGCTCCAAGTCTTTCCGATTTTTTTGGCCTCTGCAATGATCGTCTGCTACCAGGTCTGCTTAGGGCGGGATAATTTCCTTGGGAATTCCAGTCTAGGGCTTGCATCGGTATGCCTTCCGGGTCCCTTCAAGCGTGTGGCCGATCCACTTCCACTTGCGATGTTTGATTTGCAGGTCAATCGGTCAATCTTTATTAATAATATTTGTTATTGAATTATTTACGTAGATAGAAGATCGCTTCTAATATTTGAACAGCACGGAGTGTCATCAACAGTTTTATAAATTTGATCTGACAAAGAAACGCGGCTCTGTCTCTCAAAACAAGACATGAGATTGTTGGGTGATTTCGTATTAAAATAGCTGAAAATATATCTAAATTGTTATGTAAAATGAACAAAAATACTCGGATAAACACACCATATAATTTTTATGTACTTTTCAGCTGTAAAGGATATAAACTATTTACATACTATTCAGTTTAACTTCGTAATTCCACAAATAAGAACAATACTGACAAAGGGCAAAACGTAAGACCATGTAATATGATATATATAGTCGTGGTGGCCTGGAGGTTAAAGGCCCGGTTGAAGGCCCGCCTCTCATACGTGATCGCTCGGGTTCGAAATCTGGAAAGTACCAATGTGATCTTTTCTGAGTCATATGTACTTTCTAAAAGTATTTAAACACCATTGACAGACGGTAAAGGAAAACGTCGTGGGGAAACCTGGTGTTATAATTTCAAATTATAAAACTGAAATCGCCAACCCGTCTTGAGCTAGCGTGGTGATTAATGCTCAAACCTCCTCCATGCGAGAAAGAGGCCTTTGCTCAGCAGTGGGCTCCGATAGGCTGATGATGATGATGATGAATATGAAACGAAACGTCTCAGCATTTCATGGATTCCCGTGCGGGTGCCGGGTCCATCGCGTTGCAGGGATAGGAGCTACAACAGTGTCTGGTACTTGCGACCCAGGTGTAGGTTTAAGGGGCCCCTATCTAACGTGCGTTAAACGCTCAGTTCCACCGTCCAAGCTCCCCTCTCTACCTAACCATCATTTCCACATTCTTCAAATCCACGCGGATTTCATTATTAATTCTAAAGATATCAATACATTATTAAAATAAACAGTTGGTTAAAAGAGAAATGTTTTACAAATAACCAAAACAAAATTATAACAAATACATATGTAGTATGTATTCAATCATAAAACATTTTCTTTTCAATAATGTCAGGCCTTGGTTTAATATTTTAGTTGTTTAATCAATAACGTAAAATAAAAATCACTGCACCAAAGACTTTGATTTCATATAACTTAATAATTATTCCTGATTTATAAGAATAGGTATACAGCAGAGTGGCGCAGTGGAAGCGTGCTGGGCCCATAACCCAGAGGTCCGTGGATCGAAACCACGCTCTGCTAGAATATTTTGTTAAATAAATCATAAAATTGAATAGCATAATTGTCATCCTCAGATAATATTTCTGTTGTGTTTCATGGGAGTGATAGTTAAAAAATATTGAAATCGTCGATTTGAATACAAAATATTAAATTTACAAAGTAATCGGAACAATTTAATTTTTTAACGAAATTATGTCATTACTATTTATGTCATAAAATATATCAGAAACATATGAAGATTGACGAAAGTAATTTATTTTATTGCTCACAATTGCTGTTTATGCCATTTAGTAATTAATTCATATTTATACTATATTATGTTCATACATACAAAAGTATTTTGACAACATAATATTTTTTTAAAATAAAAGCCTATCGGTAAATGTTTTCAGTATAATGTAGAGTAGTGTAACTGTGACTATTTAATCGTTATCTTGTTTCAACTTGTTTGTTTAAACACCGCGCCGCCGAACGTACTTGACTTACCGTGAGCTTAAAAGTATTTTCAGACGCATTTAACTTGATAAACTCACACAGATTACTTGTTCCTTAGTTTTAATTTTTACGTCTATTTACTTGTTGTGCCTACTTCAATATGCCTAAGTACAGGGAATATTCTAGTGACTTCAAAAAAGCCGTTATAAATGAATTAAAACAAGGATTGAAACAAACAGAAGTTGCTCGGTTGTTTAAAGTGTCTCGACAGTTAGTTAGCTTATGAAATAAAGTCCGTCCAAGAAAAACTTCTTCTTACATCGATCATATTATAAAAAAATTATCAGCAAATGATATACGGATGTCCGCTGTAATGATAAAAATGATTTCCGAGAAAAATAAATATTCATGTTTCAACTGTCAAACGCTTAAAAGTCCAAGGGTTACATGGCCGAAGACCGGCTAAAAAACCTTTAATATCGAAAAAAAAACAGGCAGTCTCGTCTTGAGTTCGCAAAACGGCATATATCGTAGTCAAGTTTAGAAAGGTCTTAAGTTTTATGGAGTGACGAAATGTGCCAGGAATGTGATGGTTTGGGGATGTTTTTCTCGGTCTGGAGTTGGACCATTAGTTCGAATAGAAGGAAAATGGATCGGTTCATGTATGCAAATATATTAAAATCTCAGATGTTACCATATGCTAAACATCACATGTCAGCTAAGTGGTATTTTCTACGAGACAATGATCCCTAACACAGATCAAAGCATGATAGTGACTTAAATCTTGAAAAAGTTAAAGTTCTTAAGTAGCTAAGTCAAAATCCCGTCTTGAATGCTATAGAAAATCTCTGGGAAGAATTAAAACTTAGAGTAAAAACCCAAAATTATCCAAATAAAAACGCTTTGTTTGAAACTCTAAAAAATGAGTGGGATCAAAGTCCAGTAAGCCGATTAAATAAATTAATCGACTCAATGCAAGGCTGCCATAAAAGCCAAAGGATATGCCACTAAATACTAATATATTTATTGCTGTAAATAATAATTATGCTTTAAATTAGCTTTTTTCAAAAATGTCAAAATACTTTTGAGCCACCATTTTTCTAATATTTTAATAATTAAACTTTCTTTTATTACGAATAAGCACCATTTTGATACTATTCAGTAGTTTATTCAAAAGGTGTTAAAAAAATAAATAAATGATTATGGTGTTTCATATTTATTTTTAATTAAACCATTAAACATATTTTTCAAAACACTTTGAGCGCTACTGTACTTGTATGTATATTATGGACTACTGAATGCACACTCCTGGCATCCAAATAACAAGTCATTGTTGAATAAACTAGCGATATATTTTTAGCAGATATTTGTCTATTAAACTAAATATCATTCAAATAAAAGTAAGTGATTTCTTTACGAACATTCAATAATATTTTAAAGAAGTTAATTTGCTTTTAAGAGTTCTATCAATATTGGATCATTGATGAAATCATGTTATCAACGTGAAGGCTTACAATGTGTACGGAGTAAATTTCCATAAGTTGCAGTAGCTCAGGACATTACTATTCGCAATAAATAGTAAAAAAAAATTATTATATGTGTTAGAAAATGATGAAATAAACAAAAATTTGCGTAAAAATATTTATTTTTCAAAAGATTTGTAATATACAAGCATTTCCACGGCTTAGTTTGGTTAACTTTATTTTATTAAACAATTCTTTATATTCTTTTCATATATTTTTGATATATTACATCCTTAGAAGATTGTTAGTTTATCTTTCTATAGTTTTATTTGGTATGTTTTATAAAAAATAAGGAGACTGAAATAGAAACAATTTATAAGAGTCTGTTTGGCTACGGCTTATGGCTACGGATTAACAATGGCTAGTATTGTCTACTTATGTATCTTAAGTTTAAATGAAAATGCAAAAAGGTCTTTGTATTCTTTCTTACAATTCCAACTTCGAGGGTACTCCACATAGTTTATTGCAATGTAATGACAATCACAAACTGAACTGGACTCATTTAATTGTTCTGCTTTAAATAAAAGATTCAGAAAAACAAACAGAATCCAAATATTTCATTACCTTTAAAAGTACCTTTTAAAGTATCCATCAAAATAAAATGTAATCTTTTCGTACTAAAAAGTGTCCAGTGTCTATATGTCTACCATCGCCGCAACTTTTCGCCTTAATTAAAGGCATAACTACGTCACGTTATTCTCAAACCATAAAGAAGTAACTAAAACTGTGGTTTGAATTAATTCAATTGACCTCAGCCTTAAATTGCCAGGGAATGTCACCGATGACGCCTTGAAAAAAATATATCACAAAATAATCAAAATTAAACAAGGTTAAATGGGTTTTTATTTAAATTTTAAGCGATTTCTTAAAATAAAAAAGGCTTATATTTTGTATTGAGATGAGTAGAATAATACTTAAATAATAATAATGTAAAATCGTGACAAAACAGTTGGTGATTAAAGAGAGATTATTGTTATGAACTCCTTAAGACTTGCAAAAATTTACAAATTACATTTTCTTATCAGATACTGAAAGTATTCTGTAATTATTCGGACATAGAAAAAGACGAAGATTACCAGAAAAGGGCATTTGATATTGGAAACAAAAATGGGCGATAGAATCTGACAAGTGGGTTTTTATTAAATTATGATAATTTACGATTTGTTTATTACTTTTTTAATATAAAAAATATTTTAAGATGTATGTACGTGTGATATTTTATACTTATTTAATTAAAATTTTGGATATATTCGTTAAATTTAGTTAATGACTTTGGAAATAAATAAGTAGATGAACGAACATAACACTCTGAGCAAAGACAATTGTTTCAAAAGCATTGCAGATGTTGTTTGATAAGATGATTTGGTGTCTGTAGTCAAAGAACGCTTTGTATAAACAGAGACAAAGTGGAACAGTGTTATAATTTGGAAAGCTTAACATTTATATTTAATGTTATTCCTTTAGAAGATAACAGTTACTTATATTTACATAATAAAATAACGCTAGAGATAAATATAAAACTCCTGTAGTAACGAATTGAAACCGCTGGGCTTATATAAGTTAATGTTCTTCTGTGTATTATGTCACGTTAATTATATTTTATAAATATGATATTAGGATATGAGGAAGAACATTTGCTTCACTATATGCCATTATATTTTTCTCTTTTGTGGTTAAGAAAACATTAAGGAACATGTTTGTCCCGAGAATTTGTTTGAGATTACTATTATTTTTTCGAATAGCTTGACATACTGTTGATATAAGTAATTCATAATTTTCCAACTTATAATTGCAATGAAATCTTTTTGATATAACATAAAGAAATTAGTAAATTAAGGACCTAATACATTATATATTTAGTTGTAGTCATTGTTATGTCAAACACTTATGAGCTTCGAAGTTTCGAAGTATTCTATAGATGTTATCGTTAATTGGGTATTTGCATGATTTTTCAATCGATTAAATATATTTTTTTTACGATGAAAAAGGGGGGGGGAGGGAGGAAATGAGCAGACGGTCCATCTGATGGAGGTAGTAACGTCGTCCATGGCAATCCGCAAAATAATTTTGCGGATGCGTTGCCATCCTTGTTTGGGGAAGAGAGAGAGGAAAGGTGGAGAAAAGGGAAAAGGGTGGGAAAAAGGAAAGGGAAACCGGCTATCTCACTCATGAGACGAAACGCAGCCATTGAAGACTGCTTCACGCCGATCTTCTGTGAGAGGGTGGTACTTCCCCGGTTGAGCCAGCCCATGTTCGAGCTGCAGCAATTCGACCACAGCTAGGCTCTCTCACCATGAATAGGTATTTTTATGATTTTTTTTTTGTTTATAAATATTTAAATTTTGTTTAACAATAATAAAATTGTTAAAATTTAAACTATTACCTAATAAAAAGGTAGCTCTCTCTTGCGTATGTGACGTCATTGTACATATTCCATTAAATTTTTTTCCCGCCAATCCTCTCACAGAATGTTTTTATAAACACGCAATAATATGCACAATGACGTCAGACCAATAACGTCACGTCTTACATCACGTGATTTTTATATCATATTGGACCACATTTATTTATTTAAAAATTATTTGTAAGAATTAAATTTTAATCTTACTAACGTATTTTATGTGTATCAAAGAATTTATTAACTGAACTTTATTTGCAAAATCATTTTCATGCAAATACCCAATATTAGGAATTGATAAGGATTTTTTAAATATCTTAATATATCTTATACCTGATTATTATTTTTTATTCAATAAAATCATGGCCATAATCTTATATTTTCTAAACTAATTTTTCTAAATGTTTAAGACGGTTATGAACAAAGAGTCTGATATTTACAATAGTTAAGAGACTAACAAAAACAGCTATTGAGGGTTAATTGGTTGTATTAGTGGGAATGTTATAGACTCTTTGTTCGGACATTCTGCGAGCTCATTGTACGAATGAAGCCTGTTATTACGAATACTCATTCCGAGCACACACATGTGTTTATAAATTATATGAATTTAGTTGAACTATTAACAGAACAACAATGGAGAGAGCCAAAAAAGTTTCATAACTATTTGCGCCAAGTAAAATTTCGCTTATCATTTTGTACATAACTTTAAACCGTTAATATATTTCGTAACTTTTGTGACGTAAGTCTGTACCAATAATTTGTTGGTTGGTAGATGCAGTCACACTATTTGTGACATTTATCTAGTCCACTACTCCAGACGTTTGTTTAAAAATCATAATTGATTTGTTTTATAAGATATTTAAAAGATAAATAATTAAAAAATTGAAACGATTAATGCATTATAGTCAATTCTGGATCGTTAAAAGGGGTCAGTATCACAACTGTTAGCGTAAACGTTTTTGTGTTATTTACATCAAATCCAATGTTCATACTTCTCATGCTTACAAACGTGGAGTTTTAATTTAAAATAACGAACATAATGTAATCTTTGTACCTCTGCCTGTAATTCAATGAGATAAAACAATTATTTATTTAAATAAATTCGTTCCTCTAATTTGTTTAATCTCCAAAGACGCTGTCAGCATCACTCCGACGGATTAATTAAATAGAGACAGAAAACATTTTATTTTCCTTGTATCGAATAGAAACGAAATTGGGAAATTTAATTAGTCCTTATCAAGCACAAAAGGTGATCAATTTATTAACGTTTACAAGAAAACAATGTTAGTGTTTATGGTATTAAGTATAATAAATACATTGAGAAGACTATATCTTGCAATAATATTTTTATCATCTCGCGTATGAGTAATATCGGTTGTTGTAACATATGTCCTTTTTTCATTTCTTTTTGAGCCCAATTCCGAAGTCCACACAGAAAAAGCAGTGGGCAAAATGTAATTTTAATATAAATTTATGTATTTTATTGTTGTGCAAATTTTAAAATGTAAATCTAAAGTCGTAAAACACATTTACCAACATATACGAGTAAAGTCTGAAAATTGCAGGACTGTAATTGTACAAGTTATCTGTTAATATACACTAATATAACAAATGTTTACATTTACTAGTAGTCGAAAGACTTTAAAATTAATTGAGTAACTTGTACCTACCCAGTTTTTTTTGTTTTAAATCATAAAATCCGTTGAAATGAAGACTTTAGGCAGTAAAAGTCATTTTTGCTTTTTATTTAAAAAAATCTAGAAGCATCAACACTGAATGTTCCTAAGTTTAAGAATATATATTCAATTTCTTTCGTTGAAATCAAACATTTTTTTTAACATCTTCTGAATATAATAATTTAACCAATAGAATTATAAAAAGTTAGTTTTTCTTTACAAAAATAAAACTATCCATCAAAATGTTTTATCAAACGAACTTTATTTTCTACACCACATTTATAAGCTCATTAAACAGACTTCGTTGAGTTGTATTCAAACTTGTAGCTATTTGCATTTAAATTGTTGGCTCTATCCCACTTTGAACGCTTACAAAATAGGTTAACTCACAATTTAAGGTCGACATAATTTTGAAAACACATTAAAAATCTATGAAAAAATATTCATAATATACGTCAGTCAGTTATGTATTACATTTTAAATTTAAATATTTAGGAAGAGCATATATTTGTTATATTATTTTTCTTACTTATTTTAAATAGTGTAAACCTTCATAAGGTTATAATGGATAGCTTTCCGTCTCTCAACTCGGACTATTGAGAAAGCTATTTGAATATTTAAATGAAGCTAATATTATTCGGATAAACTACGCGTGCTTTATTTTTGTAAAAAACTACATAGTCCTGACGTTTCGGTTACTATTTAGCAACCGTGATCACGGGCAGACGAGATGTGAATGTGAAAATTTAGTATATCCGAATAATATTAGTTTCATTTAAATGAATAAAACTCGCGAAAGTCTTAAATTTCATTATGTGAATATTTTTTATAGTGAACATTGTGATGTTCACTATCGTGTTTGGGCAAACGACATCAATGTATTGTAAGATATTTTATAACTTTCAAGTTAACTCAATGTACCAGTTCCTCGTTAACGGGCTATAAAAATAAGTAAAATCGTTCCAACTCCTTGAACCAGGCAAGAACACTCCGCATTCTCTTCGAGTTTTTCCTCATCCAGCTGAAAGTATATCTTTACAAAAAAATACAAGTAGTCACAGTCTAGTAGAAACATAACGCATTTGTATGAAACTTGTTCCTCTATAGCTGCTCTGATTTGACACATGAAAATAGCACCAAGAACTTCATCTTCCTGGCGAATACTTTATGTAAGTAGGTAAGTGTTTCGAAACCGTTTTATTCTTAATCCAATTTCAACATAAATCGTTGAAACAGACATAAATTCCCTAAATTAGGTACTTTCCTCTTAAATTGGTGTTACTATAACGATACAACTTAAAACACTTATTATACTCACAATACAATTAAATGCCTAAATAAATATATGGGTCATCTTTTGTACTCCATGTTTTCTTCGGTGACATTCTGTTATTAAAATGCTTTTGTGTCATGTAATATAATGCATATTATATCCAATTTCACTTCCACTAGCAGTTTCGAGCTACATTTGATTTTATCGCCTCTTTTGTTCACTTCAGAACGGAATCTCTTTAAACTCCACACAGTCTTTCATCCAGATTATAGATATTAGTCTGTAACAATTTAATATCTACGAGTATATTAAAGAAAATTAGGAATGCTTTCAAAGGAGAATCAATAAACCAAGTCTGAAATAGATTTGAACGTTATCTAATATATTGTAACAATAATTAGGTTCTTTTTATGTACCAAAGGGGCAAACGAGCCGCAACCAACCTGATGGGAAAGGGTCACCGTCGACCGTGGACATTTGCAACATAAGGGGTGTTGAAGATGCGTTGTCAATTGCGATGAACTTAATTTTATGTATCTTTTTTTCATAGTATACAACATAATTTTTATTTTTACATTACATGTTAAGAATTGAAAAAGCAATATTAACACCAAGTAAGGATTTCGAGAGGTTTCATTCTTGATATCATTTTAAAAACTTTAGAATAGGTCGCAGCCTGCTAATAAAGTACAAATATGGATGTCTTCTCGATGGATGGATGCCAGGCATGCTCTGATGATGCTTTATTGCCGATGAGTCAATGAACTTAAGACCCAATGGAAGCTTTGATCGGGGTGCTATCAGATGTGATTTTGATAAATTCTGAAATGATTTGAGTTTGAAAACTTGAACCAAAATAAAGCAAGCAGTTACTTTGCAGCAACCGTGATCACGGGCAGACGAGATGTGCATGAACCGAATGTAATCGAAACGTCGGGAGTATGTAGTTTTTTTTTTTGTAAATAATAAAATACGCGTAATAATGAATGAATAAGCGCGAAAGTCTTAGATCTCATTAAAGCAAGTGTAGTTTCTTCCTGTGTGGTCTCTGGTGACCCTAACCATTCTGTACAGGGAATGTTTTAAATGTATTAACTATAAACAGCTTCGTACTATATCATCGATTGACTTTAAATTATAATGTACTGCAACATAGGTCGAGCTCCACATAGATTGGTGTACAGTTCCGATCTGTAAACCTAAGAAATTTGTTAGCCTAGATTCTTCTAATTTTAACTTAGCAAGTTAAAATGTTTAGCTTAAGATCATTAGTACCATAAAAACTTCTGTTGAAACAAGGATTTTAGCAAACATTAATAGTTCTATAAATATACTTCTTTTCCATATGAGGTTTGGCTAGTTGACGTAAACACAGGAAGTTGGCAAAAATAAAGGGAAAATATATCTGAAAACCTCAGTTCTCTATGCTACATATAAATCTGTTTTCATTTACCATCTGCGAGCTCTAAATAGAAAACTAACTTTGAAGTTCCCATACAACTTATGTAATTCCACCGTATAAATGTGGTTAGACATGACATGTTTAATATTAAAGGGTGGAGCATCATATTTACTTTGGCGATACCTGCCCTCTATACTCAAAAGTCTGTTTATACTTTGTAAGTGACTCGACTCACATATGTTTTCATTAACAATCATATATATGTCCTAATAGATAGCTCTTTTAACTAAATTGTAATAAATAAGATAATAATTTTAAAAAATCTGCTTATATTTAATTGGACAGTTTAGCAATTTTTTGTAATGAAAAAACTTTAAAGTGCTTGTAACAAACTAAGCTATTTCAATTCATTAAATGTTAAGCATTTAGCATACTTTGACTGTAATCTTTATATTTAATATAAGAAAAAACACTGTAATTTATAATAAAAGGTCCACAGAGTATATACCTTTTATTACACAAAATTTATTAAATTACTTTCAAAACTATGTCAGTTAAAGACAGAAGTATCATAAGAATTGATGCATCCCGAAATCGATTTTCGCACCTGTTCCAAATATGTTGGAAATCCTTTGTTATTGAAAACAAGGATGGGGGGACTACTTTTGGTAGTTTTTAACTTAGCACAAATTATTAGTAAAATCAAAGTCCAGACTGAGTTACGAACCCATTCCTGAATTTTGAAAAATCTTACTTTAATAACGTTATAAAATATACCTCGTGATAGCTTACAACATAGCTGTTAACAACGACAGTGGCATGAAATTATACATAACGAAATATTATTGACGACAATACATATTATAAAACAAAGTCTCTCGCCGCGTCTGTCTGTCTGTCTGTTCGTGATAAACGGAAAAACTACTGCACCGATTATCAAACAGTTATCACCACTCGGTAGCGTGATTTTTGAGGTTTTCGCATATAATTTGTTAAGTTTTTGTATTTACTTGTGTGTACTTAAACGATATTTTTTGAACATGTCGGGAAAAAATGAACCGTCTGAGATCTTTTAACGAAAACGCTGCCTAAAGGCTTTGAGATATTACAAAATAATGTATGGTAGAATTGTGTATCTTATATAGGTCTAACGAAAAATCCGCGGTGGCATATGTCTATACCTTAAGGACAACGTAATATATTCATTTTACAACTTTTAAAAATTGTAATTTCTAAAGCGTTTATTGGAAAGCTATTTTCATAAATACGGTACGGTACTGAGTCTTATCAAAATAAATTACTTCGTTTTCAAGCCTACATCAGTACCAATAAAGGACTTTTTAAATCATTTAAATCAGACGTACCATTTGTAAGTTATCATAATATAAATTTAATAATTCTCAAAATTAAATAGGCTTTTTGTAAAGAGTCCGTGCGAAACCGGGGCTGGTCCCTAGTTTAATTATATAGCAGTAAACATCGAGGTCTGAAATTTAAATTGCAATTTTCCGCTTTGAAGACATTTACAGACTTTTTTGATTTTGATACAGAAAATAAATGTTAATAAATATTCGTTTTTGACAATTTATTTTTCACTAAATGAAAATACTTTGCTGTAAATGTTTTCACTTTGTGATTCCCGTTGGAAGACAGTTTTTATTTATTAAAACTATTTTTATCGTTATGATGAAAGTTGATGTTTCTTATTATCACTCAGCTATAAAAGTTGTTTTTGTTTTTTAAACGTTATAAAATTAATACGAATTGTATTAAAACCTTCTATGAGAAACTGTTTGCTCCACTTGAAAAAGTGATCGAAGCAAATTGTTGTAGTAA
Source organism: Danaus plexippus (assembly GCF_018135715.1). Classification (NCBI taxonomy): domain Eukaryota; kingdom Metazoa; phylum Arthropoda; class Insecta; order Lepidoptera; family Nymphalidae; genus Danaus; species Danaus plexippus. The sequence goes on from NC_083547.1 coordinate 9,204,858, forward strand.
AAATTCTTCAGAATTCATTCACTTAATAAAAGACCAGGAATTAGACTAACTGCTTTGTAACGCACTTCATATTAAAATGTTCATGTACGTTTCTCATTCATTACATGGATAACCGAGAATGATATTCATTCGCCCATATAATAATTTCATTTTTTGGATATCACGGAATTATTGTATTTACTATTACCAGTTTCTTTATAATTTGAAAGTAATAATCCTTTTAGTGTTAACATCTAAGTAAACACACTCTAAGTAGTCTGCTGTGGTCAGCTCTCCACTTTAGTGGTCTTGGAGTGATATCTTTCGGTTTAAGATGTATCAACTGCCGCATTTTCGAAGAGCTCTACGTATTTGTATGTATCAGAGGACTTGATTTCATTGATTGTCCTGATCCTGCACTTAGAATATTATACTTAGAATTCTTAGCTATATAGGATGTCAATATTACCACAGAAAATAAGTATCAAAAAAGTTGCGATTTAAAATAAAGGTCTAAGTACTACCTTTCAATTATTTATATTTTTTGTGGGATGCGTATTGTGTTACTATTTTAGCGTCATAATTTTATTTTGAAATTATTGATATGCATACAATGTAATTTAACTTATTTTTTTAAGACTTTTTAATATAATTATCAAAGTCATGGGCCTTTCTAAATTGTCTTACATACTGTGGAGATCCTCTAAAAGCTGCTGTATCTTACTGCTTTGTATTACAAAATTCTCTATGAATTCAAAGGAGTTGTTAGTATTAATATTCCTTAATCTCTAGTCTATTATTGACTGCTTGTGTCAAGTCTTATATAAATAAGTACTTTTTGAATTTTAATCGGAAGAAAACAATAAATGTTAAAAAAAATCTGGGATTACTTTGAACAACATTCAATTAATCGTAAAAAATTATAATGAAACAATTTTTTTTTATCCCCCATTTCGTAATATAAATTTTTTTTGCTCCGTGAAGAGACATGGAAATAAATAGTATGTATAAAAATCTATATATTAAATTCATTGTTTATAAAAGATAGTATTTATCCCTCGGACGATTAAAGAAAATGTATTTATTAGTGTAATAATTTATAGGGAGCTATCGTAGGTTGCGGTAACCAAGTTCAATTAATCACAGGTCGGTGATTGATTATTGAAAGAAGCGCATGTAAGCGTTTCCACTCCGTAATAAATAATATAACGGCCCTTAATCCATTATCCTTTTAAAATATCGATTATATTAAGTTTGAATAGAAAAAATCTAATTGTATGAGATCTTCTTAACATATATATCGGATTTAATACAAATTCGTTGTTTTTACAAAGAGAGACGCCAGCATCGCTGACGTCATTAATGTCACTTTTTTAAGTACGTTTCATGATATTTTGAAACGAAACTTCAATTCTCCTAAACGTCCTTGTATTCCTGGAAGGCTTTTCATAATCACATTCCTCGATGGTCCGCACTCACTGAACTCTGCTGTCGTGCGTCCAAACGTCGTATTTATACCAAAATGCAAACATAGTTCTATTCTCCTTTTTAAATAGTCTTTGATTGCGTTTTACTCTTAACAATGGTAATGACTACCAATAAGTTTTTATAATAATTGATGACAGCCTCGTTAGTTTCATGTTGCACCCGTCATTAAAATTGAGAACGCCGATATATATATGTAGATGTAGTATATCTGGCAATAATCTTTTTCTAATGATTATATATTCTTCACAATATTTTCAAATCAAAACCAAATGATCTTTCTGGTACTGTAAAATCTTTGATATCACCTTGTTTGAGTAACCAGAGCACAGAAATAAAATTACAATAAGAGATTTAATGACCTCGCGAAAATCTATAGTCCTCATGTTAACAAAACTCACAACTTGATTATGTACAAATAAAACAATGGTTTTTGGTTTCACTAAGCGATTTATTATATTAAATTTAAGACGGTATGAAAGTGTTGATCAAGTTTTATTAAAGTGATCTTTAACCGATTTTTAACCGATCAATAATTTATTCAATCCATTCACAAGTTTCCTGCGTAATTGTTTTCATTTTTTCGATTTGCTCAGTTCGGTTACAGGCAGATGTTTTAAACTTCGGTTTAAAATTGTAAAAAGTTTCATTTATACGAGATTTTTTAGTATTAACGTACTCTGAAATAATGAATTAGATATCTGTTTTGGGCCGATTTACCATGCTTATCTTCTTATGGCTTATTCGTAACATACTGTGTTAGAGAAGACGTCTATAAATTATAAAGGAGGGGAAGATGAAATATTACATACATTTTATAACCAAATATATTAGCAAATTATTAATTAGGTACAAATATCGATTATATCCGAATAAAATATTTTAAGTCTTCATTATGTGTAATGTTTTTCATCTTTATTGTAAAATATTTAATTTGAAAGTTTTCGTTTTCTGAAAGTTTCTCTGCAAGTTTTCGTTTATTAACAACTTGCTATTTAAAGTAAATATTATGGAACTAAAGTAAGAACAACGGCTTGCTCTCGTTATGTAACTCTTAATGAGGTAACAAATTAAGTAGCAACGACATTTAGGAAAAACTAATTGGTTTTTTCTCCAACAATTATCACAATACAACTATACCTAATTGGCTTAATAAATAGATTGCATTCCACCAGAGTACTACGCCAGATTATAGAGGTCAACTTATTATTACAGACGTTCTTTGGTGATGTTTATGGACCCAATAATATCTCCACGTTTAATCTCATAATATTATAAACTGTTTAAATGAAACTAGTATTATTCGGATTTACTACGCGGATTTTATTATTTAAAAACTACATAATCCCGACGTTTCGGTTACTTTGCAGCAACCGTGATCACGGGCAGACGAGAGTCATCTCGTCAAATTTAAATAATAAAATCCGCGTAGTAAATCCGAATAACACTAGTTTCATTTAAATGAATACTCGCGAAAATCTTAGATCTCATTTTATAAACTGTTTTTGTCTTGTCCGTTATTATTCCTTAATTCATCCAAATGTTAATAAATCAAAGGAAATGTAATGTAACCCGCACTCAAGCTGCTTTCCTAACAAGGGTTAAATCATAAAGCAATTTATTGTTTCAGATACAAAACTGATCGATAGTACTTTATGAAATATAACGTTGCTTTGAATTTCCTTTTTTGTTGTGAAAAAACTAAAAAGCTTTTGTCTCTTATGAATACTATGGGATATAATTGCACTTTTATTATAAATATTAAAAATTGAAATTAATTCTTATGATAAGCAATTCATATACATTTGAAATGAAAGAATAAATATTTTATTCGTTATGTTAAAATTTAAATTTATCGGAAAATCTAGTCCTAGTTTATTTTGAAATTGTATGTGTTTTTTTCTATATAAATAAAAAATTATACTACCACAGTCAAAACGAAGCCGCAAACACACATAGTTCGTAAATATGGAATGAATGTCACAATATTACATGTGGTTTTATGAAACTAGGACGTAAAACCATTTCATATCGTACGTATTCAAGTGAAAGCCTCGGGGAAAGTGTTCGATTCAAACAAATAAGATCTTTATTATAAATTTATCAAAGTTAATCCAATATGAAAAGTGCCTCTATTTTGACAATTTACATATGTAACAAGTCAATACATAATTCATTGTACGTTGCATTTTTTCTGCCTGTTAGTAAACTATACAGATCACATACAATTTATTTGAAGTTCTTAACATTTCTATTACTAGGTAGCTATTGTATGATCAGTGCATAAGGGAAAGTCTGATGGACAAATTATATTCAGACTTATCTATGTAAGCATAGTTACATAACTCTTAAGGCTTACTCGTTCCTAGAGGATAGACTTAAGGGGAAATTCAGTTTAGTCGTTTCCACCGATTACCTGAAATACACACGTATGGTAATTGGTGTCATTTGAATGACTGTAATTTAAAGGACGATATATGTATATTGTATGTATAATAGTAGCATCACGACATACAGGAAACCGTTGTTTTTAATTAAATTAATATTATAACGAATAATTTTTATTAGTTTTATAAAGTTTAACGTGTGGTTAAGAAGTTTACCGACTAACTTCTTTGTAAATAAAAGAATGTTGATTATCTTTTTTTACTAAGTAGACAGATTCCAGTCGAACGAAACAATGAAAAGCGAATATTCTAACTGAAAACTTCTGAAATATCTTCAAAATAATTAAAAACTTTACATAATATTTAAGAACATATAATTATTCCTGTGACTTGGTTTACTTCCCGACGATCCTGTAAAATGAATTAATTAAACGCTGCGATAAAAAGATTTAGCTTTGAGACAGTTTAGATAAAAGAAAACAGGATTGCAAATTAAATAAAGAAGACAGATAATTCAAAGCGTCTCTTCTATTTTAATAGAATATATAAATTAAATAAGAGTGTTGTCGGCGTAATATATGTCATAGTATTATAAAAATTTTATATATATTATTATTATTAAATCTATTTTTTTTAATGTTGTAAGAATAATTCTCAGAAAACGAGAAACTATTGAAAGTTGTAAAGAGAGTGACTTGTAATTTGATTGAGTATTATGCATGAATATTAAAGTGGAAATCCGTCTTTGAGTGTAACAATTCATAAACATTATTTGTTGTGATAATAAAAATCAGTCAAAGTTAAATAGATAATAAAAATATGTTTATGACAAGAATCATTCATAATTTTAGGATTTGTGTAACTTCTAAATATGATTTATAATTTTGTTACATATTAAGGCTCATTTATTATCAACATTGAAATTGATTGAGTTTGGAACAATTTAATTAACAAAAAGTATGTTTTACTTAAATCTGACGTGTGAATGAAAACTGAGACGAAACCGTCACTTAGTGTTAATGGACCAGGTATGAGACGTTCTCATTTAATTTATTTACAAATAAAACATTTCATTACTATCTCAAATTACTCCTCAACAAGTATTAATGGCTTGATACATTTATTTAATCACACACAGAGTAATGTAAAATGTATAGGAATATTGTTCTATCAAATATTATATCAAATGTTGATACCTGGTTCAAAAATACTCAGAGCGCTAACGTAATGGCCTAGAAATGTGCTTGGGTAGTCTTTGTGGCAGATGAGACGTGTTCTTAGATCGCTCTTTAATATCATACAAGTAAAAAATATAAAAATATAAGCATATCATCGTTATTTAATACATTAAAGATAACCTAAACTTGTCCTCAGAGGCGGGCAGTGAGATTTGGGCTGGAAAAACAAAATGTATGATCGTATTTAGTTATATTTAAACAGTCTTTAAAAGTCAGTAAATAGAAGTCAAATCAACAAAGAATATCAAAAATAAAAAATTCAAAACGGTAAACCGACTAACACAAATAGTTACTTTACAATAAACGGTACAGTTTTGACGACACAAATGAATCGGATAACAACAAGACTACTAGACGCCTTCAAGTCATAACACATACATAAGTCTTTACCCACACATACAATTATTTTCTGTATATAACACGAGGTTTGATGTGACATGTTTGTATGGAGAGTAATACTGATTATGGCTTTTATCTCCCTGGCAAGAAGGCGGCGCTAGAGGTGGAGGGTAAGGTATGTGGTGCTGTTATGCAAGTATGGAGACCACGCCACTGCTAAAGTTTGTTTAACGAAAGTTATCAGAAATAATATTTTAATATTGGAACGACTGTAAACCTTCACTACTGGATGTGGTCTAATTTGACCTACTTGTTAATTCTGTCCAAAAATACACAAATGTCAATTAATAGGTATTATTTTCCAAGAAAGGTTGAGTGTTCCTAATAGTCCCAGAATATCTCCTTGATATTTCTATAGTTACAGGATTTCAATGAAAGAAAAAAGAACGTAACTTTTTTGTGTAAAAGAAAAATAATTGACTTAAATGAACTTTAAAGAACATTTTATTTGAAAGATTTCACTTCACAAATTATTGTTGTGCCAAATTTTGACCAAAAACTAAAAGAAATACATCAGGTAGATGCTGTCAACCTTTTTAAGAATTTCAAGAAATTCTAAGAAAATTATGGGGTTTCAGAATTGTAAGTATTCAAAGCTCTGTTGCTCTACAATCTTATAGTTTATTTTAACAATTTTTGTAGTCTTGTAATACTTAAGACAAATCCAAATGCGATAACTTTAGTGCAGTAACCGGCATTTTGTTCTAGAAAAAATATGTTAAATGTAATAGAATATAAGTAAGAAAATATACATTAGCGCCATCTATGAGAATATTTGTGTCAAAATAATGTGTTTTGTTTTTATCTGTGGTTTCTTTATAAGAGTAAAATAAAAGTTAAGTCTGTTGTCAAATTTCACACGAGTTTTAATAAAACCTTATAAAATAAATAACTCAATAATTGAAACGACGGTAACCTAAATAGACTGAAGGATAAATTATCATTTTTATATAATATTTGAGACTATAAGCTTATTGTCAACTTAAAATGTTATCATATGACTGATATGTCTCTTTATGCTGTGTTGTTATTTTTAATACTTCCTATGCTCTAAGAAATTAATAAGACCTAATATTTTCTTTACCTTATAAAAACAATTACCTTTAGTCATCTTATAAATACCAAATGTAAAACTTACACTTACCAAAACCGTCAATAAGATTGTTTTAACTCATAACTCAGAATTTAACAATCCAAAGTTGGTTTTGTGTGACATTTCTAGAATCTAATTCAACTCTTGTCATATACGAGTACGCTTTCACCGCCAAGTACAAAACTTGTAACTACCGCAAAATTTTAATTAACCTCACACTGTTTTGAAATAAGATCTTTCCATAACTTTGGTAGTAAAGAATGAAACAGCGAAATTATATTTTACACTAGGTTGTATATTACATAAAATTTTATGTTTAATTATGTAAAAAGTACAGCGTCTTTCAATATTTGACTATGTTTAAACAAGACTTAGTGTTAAAAACAAAAGTATTAATAATTTATGTTCATATATTATGGGATGGCATGAGAAAAGGTTTCAATTAAATTATGTGTCGCATAAAGTAATTGAAACCTATGTTTTTATTTATGACCAAAGTATTGATATCAAAAAAAGTAGGAGTGTTCGTCAGTCGTCGCAAATAATTATCCACTGAAAATGATATTAGACTTCATGAACAGAACAGCACACAGTTGCGTGCTACATATGAGCTTATCTCCCTGAGCAGACGCTGCGTAATGTAATCGTGTGCAGCAGTTTAATGATATAATGAACAAAGCAGTTCACAAGACATTCAATATGTTCATCAGAACAATACTTAATACTGTTAGGAAGGAATTAATACAGTTCAGGATTATCTTCTCAGCTACAAGTTCGGTTCACCTCAGTAACCATGGCATTACTAACATTGGATCTCGAATGTATCCATCATATTTTCCACTATGATATCTTTAAGACAGCGCCTGACAGTTTAAAACAATGAGCACTAAACGACTGCAGAAAAGTAAATTTAAATTCCACTTTGAAAACATCAGGTGTAAAAGACGTCATCTTAACAAATCCATAGAATGTAGGATTTTATTATAACGCAAATCTTTTGTGATACGTTTCAGATACCGATTCATATTGCAAAAAATCTTATTGATTCTTTAAAGTGAAGGTAAACATTTATAACGTTGTTTGACATAACGATCACGTTTATGAACTTTTAGAGTACAGTTCACAATTTTAACTGGATCTCAATTTATATAATATATTTAGTTCTAGCCAGCTCTTTCGATATAATCAATAGTAAAGTGAGTCCTCTCTTACATTCATGTCGTTTCAATAGAGATTCGAAAGGAACTCGGTAATTATCGGTGAGAGCTCTGCGCTTTGTTGGTCTCAAGAGGAAAAGCTTTCTATCAGAAAGTCCTTCAACGCTTTTTAGTGATAGATTATTACGAAAAAGATATGACAATAAATTTTATGCAGATATTGTTTTTAAATACCATTAGGTATTACTATATATATAAAAAAATTAATGCGCCTTTACAAAGTAGTCATTTTAAAATTACCTATTTATGCAACATCATAAGCCGGGCGCTTAAGGACACATAGTTCTCATGACAGAATTGATTTCTTCTTCATAAAATAATTACGCCAATATATAATTAAGAATATGGAAATAAATAAACTTTTTAAATATAATATCTACTAATCTTTTCATCTCAAGCTATCAGATTCCTTAATTAGAATGAATATTATTTTATTTACTTAACAATTCCCATTTATTTTTTTACAATCAGGCCAAATTATTTTCATGAAATTTAAAATACATCAGAATATACAACAGATATGTGAATACTGAACATCTTATTGTACTCCTATTAAACAAAAATTTACCACTTTTTTACGACCCTCATGTCGTCTGTCCGTGATGACAATTGCTGCAAATTAACCGAAACGTCGAGATAATGTATTTGTAAAGTAATAAAAAACGCGTAGTGATATCCGGAAAACTGAGTTTTATGAAGGCGTGAAATTGTTGTACCTTTTAACATATTATTGAATAAAGAGGAGCAATAACATAAATATATATTCGTAAAACAGCATAAGAATATTACTGTACTGGAGAAATTACATAAAAACATTTTGTTGAGTTAATATATTAATAACTAGCTGTGCCCGCGACTTTGTTCGCGTACAAAATGTACCTTATTACAAAATATCTTCATATAAGTTCACGCTGTGTACGTGTTTTGCTAACCACTGATAAGGCCTAGGAATAACGGGCGTAAGTGTGTTGGTAATTCGTATGTACCTATAAATATTTCTTTTCATTTCAGGACGGTTACAGCTTGACCCGGTAGGTGGCGCTGCTGTTGGTGTGAAAGCTATTAAACTCCTGGGCTGATTTGGTTAAAAAATTATCTATATAAGAAGCAGAGTTTTGAGTTAGTTCTAAATGCTATTACTATTAGACCCGGTAGGTGACACTGTTGTCGGCATGGTCTCAAAATATAAATTTGTTTACTTCGCTGTGGTGTGTACCTGTCTATTGATTTTTAATTCCTGTTAAATACTATTTAAAATTTGCATCTTTTGTAAAATTTTAACCACCTTGTATATGATTTAATTATCTTGTAAATGTAGTTAATTGGCTTTCAGGATGATTACAACAAATTCCGGTAGGTGGCGCTGCCATTGGCATAAAAACTTTTAAACCACTGAACCGATTGGATTGAATTTTTCCTCGGAAATTAGTACATTAATTAAATACAACATGTCATTATTAAACCCATTAAGTATTCAATGCAAGTAACTTTACATAAGTTTGCTTCAAAAGTAGTTTAAAAATATTCCCATGGGAATGAGGCATTTTCCCGCGGTAAATGTTGCAGCAGGTGATCAGCAACCCCCATATGAAATTTTATTGAAATACGTCCAGTAGTTTTTAATTTATAAGAGTACAACAGACAGCCAGACAGACAGACAGACAGACAAAAATTTCAAAAATATATTTTTGGCATCTGTTTCTTCTAGGAATACCCCTAATAGGGATTTATTCTCATTTATTTTCAATGTCCAGAATTGACCCCGTGAACGATTTTATTATATGTATAGATATTTCAGTTTATAACAAAACGAGACTAGTGAAGTTATGCTAAAATATATTCCTTAAAGCTGCCATGTATAAAATGAAAAGCATTCGGTCGGCTCCATTGTACGGCTTCCCGCAAACTCTCCTCGCTCTGAATAAATATAGAAATTTAATGTATTCAAAAACCATTCCTACTTTTAAATTATAATTTAAATTTTCATTGGTTTCGAGAGCCAACATTCAAGGGGCAAATATTGAGTACTTCACGTAGAAACACATTTGCTTACGATGTCACGACAATATAAAATGTAAAGAGTGTATCGACTATGAACCATACAATATTTAGTTGGAAATCAAATATGATAGTTTTAGTATTATTATCCAATACTTATTGCTATGTTGGGGAAAATGCAGCTGTCTACCTAATTTCATAGGCGCCATCATTAATTAGAGTCAAATCCGAACGTTAACTAAATTGGATAATTTAATCGATACTTTGACGGTGTTTAAAAAATAAATAATATGCGAATTTTTTTTCCAACTAAACTTTTATTTGAAAAGGCTTCGGTGTGATTCAGAATATTCGTCAAACTTATAATATTATGAATTAAAGAGTAAAGACCTGAAACATGTCGAGGAGTAAGCTGTATCTGTTTTAATTTCTCGTAACAACAAATAACGAATAATATGTTGTATAAATTTATTTCTAACATAAGCATGACGTGCGCGGTCTATTTAATGAGGTAATAAAATATTCAAACCTATTCAAAGACATGATTCTCGCTTATTACAGATGGTGGTTAATTACACATACAAACACACGCCCCTTGTGACATTTATATTCTTACATAACAAAATATTTATATTATTTCATAATGTTTACTTTGTTGTAACATTTTATATTTTCATCAATATATGTAAACATATCAGAGTCCAATGTAATGGTTTAAAGTTGAATCTGGATTATTTTCAAAGTAAACAACACAATTATAAATCACATCAATTGAATAACAACAAACCTCTACATCGCTCCTAATCCGCAACAAACACACGAGACACATTACGGATTGATGACGACTTAGTGACAGCATTACTGTGTACTGTAGTCAGTGACATATACATACGTCAAAGATACAGGTTATGATATTGTGCCAGGAATAATTGATAATATTCTGGGCCTACTATATGTATATTTGTTAAATTATATCTCCATAAAAGAGTTCCTAAATTTAACCAATATACAATGTTAATACTATATGTTATGATGTGGTAGCAGGAAGGGTCAGTGATAAATGGTCGTGTGTCACACATTTGTCTAGAGATAACCCACATAACTCTTTCTAAGTTCAGAATATCCAACTTCTTACATTCAACAGCTCTTTAACGAGTTCTTGTAAATTTAATACAGTTGTTTATTTTACGGTTTCATTTAAGTTCATAGAATAAATATTATTATCATTATTATTAATAAAAAAACACAAAAATGTTAATTATGTTCAATACATATAAATATTTAATGTGACGATCTGTCCTTATATGATATATTTATAAATATGAATGAAAATACGTGAAATCCCTGACTCCGGTCACATTCTTTCATCTGTCTGCTTCACCGTCGAGGAAAATATCCTTTAAATATTTTCTATTCAAAGCATTCTCTATTCAGAGTCACGGAACTGAGAGAAGTTTACAGGCAGTTATGAGTCGTGAGCCGCCGAGCAGCTTGGATATTGTGTGGCTGATATATATTATGTAATGATATCACTTACGACATGGTTGCACAGACTTGTGAAAACTAGTGGTCACTCGGGCAAATCATTTACTGATGGCAGGCCGGCCGCCAGAAGTATAGGTAATTAAAGACAATAAAGAATTGATAATAATTTATTAAAATTCTAAAAGAATTTACTAATTTGAAGCGTGGCACTGCATAGTGCTTACAATCTTTTTTATATTTGGCTCAAATTTCCTTGCAGCAACACGTAAAACTGCTTCCAAACTTTCATTTGAAAGGCGGTTTCGAATTTTTGTTTTATTATTATTAAGTATTGAAAAAGTTTGTGCACATATGTAGGTAGAATCAAATAAGCTGGCACATTTCAGAACGTTTATGCGCAACTTTTCGTACATATTTTTATCAATGCAGCGGTAAAAGTTCAGCAAGTCTCCTTCGTTGAATTTGTTGCGTAAATCTTGATCGTTTTAAATGTCCATAATTTCTAACTGCATTGACTCTGGCGCATTTTCAACTGAAATCGTGAAAGGATTGCTGAATATGTCCAACAGAGGTTCCACTTTTTTAAACTCCAAAAATTTGTCTTGAAAAGATTAAAACAAAATATCTAGCTTTTCTACATAACTGAAATTAATCGCAGTTTTGTTGAATTTTTCAGCCATTTTCTTATAATTCGGAAAATGATTTTAATTTCCAGAATTCAATTGTCATCTGAAAAGTGTCAGCTTGCATTGAAAGCCGCCAGATATTCCAATTTCTTCTATTAAATTTAGAAATCGTTCCAGTGTCAATACACGGCTTAGCCACCTTACTTCTGTATAAAACGGTAAATCTCCGTATTCGCTTTCGATGTCATCAAGGAATTGTTTGAATTGTCTGTGATTGAGACCTCGTGATTTTATGAAATTTACAGTCGAAACTACCACTTTCATGACATTTGTTTTTTCCTTGCAGATGCTTTTTCAGCAAAGTAACTAACCCGGAATTGACACCAATCATCCAACAAGCACCGTCAGTCGCAACTCCCGATAATTTTGATAAGTCCAAATCAGTTTTTGAACACTCATCCAAACGTACATGAGTACATCAACTCCTTTGGTTTGACCTTTCAATGAACACATTCCGAATAACTCTTCTAAAACTCTTCAAAATCTTGAATAACACCTCGTATGAATATGAGAAGTTGAGCTGTGGAACTAATATCAGTGGATTCGTCGAGTGCTAATGAAAAAAATTCAATGATCTTAATTTTTTCAATTAATTGTTTCGCAATATTACCTGACAAAAACATAATTTGTCTTTGGATAGTCATACGATTCAGTTTAATTTTCTCAAACTTTTTTGCTGCTTCTGGACACATTTTCTTAGCGGCAATTTCTATGCATTCTTTTACAAAATCGTCATCATTGAAGGGGCGACTTCGCTTTGCTATAATTCGAGAAATTTCATAACTAACTTCTGTAGCTGTTTCTGAATCTTTAATAGGTTTTGTAAACATAGCTTTAAAGACAACATTTTTTGCTTCCTTAATTCGCCTGTAAACTTGGTAAAAGAAGGATGCTGAGTTTTATAGTGCAATTCTTCTTGCAAATTAAACAAACGACTTGGTTATATACAAAAAAGTATTTCTCAGTCCAAATTTCTTGAAACTGCCATTTTCATCTTTAATCTTACGTTTTTTACTAGTTCCTGGCTTCTCCATATTGCGTTCTAATCCTGGCTAGGATAAACACGGCACCTAAAAACAATTACAGTACCTACTTAAATTAGCCATTATTTTTTAAATTATCAAAAATGATTGATTAAATTCCTCAGCAATTTTAAGATTTTATATCTGAAATAATGACGTTATTATTACAGTTAGAGAAATTCTGATAAAAATAGTAATTTATTTGTTTTATTTTAACATTAAAGCTAAATTTGATTAAATAGGTAGGGAAACACTTATTAATAACAGAGTTTTACCTACGATTTCACAACACAATTATACACGGCACTTGACGGGTTAACAGGAAATCTACGTTGAATGTGGATCAAAATATATGACACCGTTTAGTCGAGTTACAATCTACACCAGAACTATTGCCTCCCCAAAACACTATTAAGCTGCACTTATTATCAATCACTTATAACTTCGCTGTGTATTTTCGCGCTTATTTCTCTTGTTGACATTTCACTCAAATTAAAACCCAACTGTCGATCGCTGCAGTGAGCGTGACTTTTATACCGCGCATACGACTCTGGAAGCTTCGTGTATCTACTCGTACCTACTCGAGCAATCAGGAATTCTAGACTATTGTTATCTCGCTTGCTCACACCGCGCTAGAAAATTCTTGATTTCTCTACTATTTTGAACTTTATATAAAGGCGGTAAGCCATGTTACTTGACTTATAATTTTTGGGCGCTAGATTCAAATATCGCGCGCACGAGATTTAAATTCCTTTTAGAACATATTTTTTATTGATCTTATTTTGGAACAGAAGAATTAAATATTCTTCGAATGTACGAGAGTATTATTTTTGATGTCGGCGGGCCACCAGTATTCGACCGGCGGGCTGCCGTCTGTGCATCCATGACTTACGATGTGAACTGCTTGATTGACTTATTGAAGTTCACTATTTTAATCTTGTACTTGAGATTTTTAAAGCCTTTAATAGTAAAGGTCTTTGAGTTGATCGTCCTTCTATAATTTGATAGTTATCTATACGTCAATAGCTACATTAACATCCTCTGATTACTTTTGAAGAAGATAGAAAGGACTTCTTTGTATCGTCGAGAGTTGTTACTGCGTACAAATGTACAACGAAAATGTTTCTAATTTTATTATTTTATTTAGATGCTCAGTTGATTTAAAAAGAACGTGCTGTTAACTGTAACGTGTTACTGTAGAATATAACAGTGGATAATGTATAGAAATATAAAATTTATCACCTAGTTTGAACTTGTTAAATAAGAGTTTAATACCCTGTGTGACAAATTTGTGAAAATAGTAGAATATATCTAACTTTTTAATTTCGACATTGTTTAAATCCTTAAAAATGTTAGTCTATTATCAAAATATCATTTTAGATACTTAAAATACATACATTAATGCAAAGTGACTCCTAGTTTACTGAGGTCAAATTATATTTTTTTTATCCCTTTTTTAAAGGCAATATAGTGCTTTATTTCATGACATCATAAGGAGTCTTACAAAACCTTTCTCTTTGGGGATTTAGTTAAAGATCATTTTGAAATAACAGTGTTTGCTGATATATTTTTCATTTGAATTAAATTTCAATAATTATTATAATATTATAGAAAAAAGAGTTGTTTTTAAGACTCGACTCACACAGAGAGCTCAAAGTAATCAATTGAGTGAAAATTCTGTAAATGGTGTTTAAATTGATCAAAGATGAGGAAACGCTTCAAAATGTAAATTTATTGATTATCTCAATTGACTATAGATATAGTATAACTTTGTATGTTTACAAAACAATTCAAATTTTATTATTATTATTATTTTGTTATCATTTATTCCCAAATCAATATATAGCAAGAATGTTGGAGAACTAGTACTACTTTTGAGAAACTTAGATTTGTCAACAATGACCCGGACTATACCTACATAATAGTCTTTCAAATCGAGACACCTTTAATTATTCTCATTATTGAATATGTGATAAAAATTTTTAAGGAATTTTAAACAATTACAAACAAAGTGAGAATTACTCAATCCGATCGTAAATATTATATTGATGATAAGTCCATCCTTTGTGACCCACTTGTGATAATCCTTTTTCTCGTTGAAAAATAGTTGTCATAATTCCATTGTCAACGTTCCATTTTTGGCGAAAGAAAAATTTTCCACAAGAATTCTTACAGCAATAAAATGAAATTATATGAAATGCCAATACGTCCCAGCCAGTATATGAGAACCCGGCATTCCAAATAAAATAAAGGGTAGTTATAAAAATTGTCGTAATATGCGAAACTTAATGCTGGCCACTAGAAGTAATGAGCAGAGACAAAACAATAGCTTCGTTTACGATTTTTCAATTACATTATTTGTTTGTGAGCAAAGGATTTCTGAAAATGATGGAAAAATAAAAAATAAATAAATAAAATTTCTTCATAATATTTATGTTTTTTTTAATAAGAATTTTTTTGTTCTAATTTCATATTTCTTTCACTAAGAGATGCAACTTATAGTCACCTTTTCACCTTAATAATATTCAATATTAAACAGTACAAGACTTTTTCAGAAACTTTTTTCGCCGCTGGGTAAAAAGTAATGAGAATTAGACTGCTGACAAGCTAACGTTTTCATTCTTTTATAGCAAAAGGAATATTAGGTTATTGTAACCGTTTAATGCTTTTTTAAAAACATTATTTATCCTAAGTCGTTACTTAGAGTTCGTTTACCTATGTTAGGAGTTTAGTAGATTTTTGGCAGTTATTTAGAATTTATCATTAGGCAGGTTAAGTTAGGAAATACTATTTACGTGAAAAAAATTTTTTCTTGTTTACATAATATATAGTGTACTTTCACCTGTACAGCGATATATTACTTTAATTCCCACGGAATACAATATATGTCTAAATGTAAATATTGTTACATTAATTAACTGGAACAATTACAAAATTCTTTGAAGCTTTCTCTTCTCAGCTTAGCTTCTTTGTGATATTTTTATTAATCAGGGTGTATAAGGATCTTGGAAATTTTTAAAGATATGAAGATTATAAGTTCCAAGGATATTTTGTTATTCTGATGATTTTTCGTTAAAGTAATCCCCTAGCACATGTTCTGTATTGCTATTGGTATTCAGCAGAGACAGTAAGAGTCGTTAAATTCAGTGTAACGTAATGGGGATAAAATAGACTTAAAGATTAAGAAAGGCGTGAAAATAATGAGATATAAGTATGTTGAATTATTAAAATGGAAATAATAACAAAATCTTTTATCAATTACCCAATAAATGAAACTAGTGTTATTCGGATTTACTACGCGGATTTTTATTATTTAAAAACTACATAATTATAGGAAACCCACACATACGGACAGGTACCTCAATGGTTACTCACACCACCACCCTATCCAGTTAGCTACCGTTGGCAAATCTTTGTTACAGAGAGCCCAACATCTTTGTGATGCTGACCACCTAGAGGCCGAGCTGCAGCATGTAAAACATGCTCTCACCATCAACAAACTGCCCGTGCCTCGCAAGCATCGCAAGAACCACCTGAAGCCACCCACAGTTGAACGACAACCTGCGATACTACCATATGTGAAGGGAGTTACTGACAGAATAGGCAACATCTTGAAGAAGGTTTCGATTAAAACTATTTACAAACTACATAAGAAAGTGAGCCAATTCTTGAGACCAATCAAGAGTAACATTCCTTTGCAACAAGCGGGTGTATACAAACTCGATTGTGACTGTGGCTTGTCATACATTGGACAGACGAAGAGGAGCATCGATACTAGGGTTAAAGAACACATCTCAGACATCAAAAACAGGCGCGCGTCGAAGTCAGCAGTGTGTGAACACACAATGGACAAACCAGGCCACTACATTCGGTTTGATAAACCTCAAATCCTCGCTCGGGAAGACAAGTATATACCGAGATTAATTCGCGAGGCTATTGAAATTAAAAAACATCCCAATTTCAATAGAGAAGATGGCTGGAATCTATCAAACACCTGGGACCCCGTTCTTAAAAATATAAAATCCCATGTCCGTAACCACACCGCAGGACCTCTAGACACCGTGAGCGCATTCTGCCGGCATCCAGAGCGGTACGCCAGAAAATTAAGAAATCGATGGCGGTAGATGATAAATAACAAGGACCAACTGACAGACATTCACACCTCGTCTGCCCGTGATCACGGTTGCTGCAAAGTAACCGAAACGTCGGGATTATCTAGTTTTTAAATAATAAAAATCCGCGTAGTAAATCCGAATAACACTAGTTTCATTTAAATGAATACTCGCGAAAATCTTAGATCTCATTAATTACCCAATAAGTTATAATACTTGAGAGAGATAATAATTTTTATATTTTACAAAGTAAGACGAAAATGTCAACATTTAATAGAAGAAATATTACTCACAGCTTTGATACAAAGATAATTCATGAAGTCGAAGTTTAAATTTACTTTGAAAATGTTTTGTATTTATTATAATAAACTTGTTTTATTTCAGAAAAAGTGTTAAATGTTATTATTAAAAAGAATACAATATTCGGCTAGTGAGGTCTTCCTTTAGCTTAGCTTAGATACAAAAACTCGATTACAGATTAGAGACGAAGAACTTATGAGAATTGTATTTGAAGCAAATGATGCAGGCTTTTAATTCCCCAAAGGTATCAACAGGAAAAATCACAGAATATATCGAATTTATTCAAATTCAACAATCAATATTCAAGGTGATTTGTTCAGAAGGAATCAGGTGAGACATTTTTATTACGGTGATTTTTATTGAGTTTAAGCTAATTTAAATTATATAGGTTGGTCTACTTCATCTGCTTTTGTAATCTTTATTCAAATGCACCTTTCCTTAAGACATTTTTAACCGTCTCGAAATAATGGGAGTCACTGAATATCTCTTCTTCGTTGACGAAGCGGTTGCTTTATTAGTATTGTTTGTCTCGATTTTATTTAAAGTATCTTAGGGTTTTAGAAACATATTTTAAACATGGCTCGCATATGATTAATTTACCTTTGCAGGGATGAAAGGATTTGGGTTGTATTTTCAGAGGATATGCTTTATGCAAGTTATATCGTTGTCTTAAAATTTGTATCAAACTATGATATTGTTTCATACAATTTGTGATTATCGGAAATTTATCTACATAACATCCATATATGTCTTTTTTCAATATATTTTTAGTTTTTACATAATTCTCAATCATGCAATATTTCCTTCATCTTTTCATACTCTACTAGTGATGATTATTAACATTAACATTATATTTGAATTCTTTGCTGGAAAACCTTGAACACGCTATCTTTGTATAACCATTAAAATAATGCTTTTGTCTCATTTAAACTGGTGAATGGTGGAGTTGTCTTATGTACGTTTTGCAGTTTCAGCACAGTTTTACTTACTAACTTCATATCGTTTGCACAGTGACTTTAATAATTTCAGATAAACTAGACAAATCCTTCCAATTTGTCAACCAAGTTTCATTTCCAGTTATGTGTGTACTGACTCCGAATCAACATACCAGTTCCATTCTCTCAATGAACTGTTTGGAGAAATAACACTTGTTCGTTTTTATTTCTCTGTTTTTTTTGGTTCTTTGTGTATTTCGACTCTAACACGTACTTGAATATTCTATAATATATTATACTATTACTGAAGAATGACATATGTAGTCGGAGCATAAGTATTCGTAGTCGGTTGCCCAGGGTTACTTGTGTTGTGTAGTATTAATGTTTATTGAGAATCTGCTATTATTTGCATTCGGAAATGCAAGTTGTCATAATCATTGGCCTAAAGTATTTAGATTTCCTAGATTTGTCATATTTTCATATTTTTTTGCTCTGACGAAAATCCCCAAACAACAAATGAAATCTTTAGTTTTGTGTATATTTGCTTCAAAGTTTTTTTTCATTAAAGTGAACGAAAGAAGGGTGCGTCAATGGTTGTGATAAAATTTTGAGGTTCTGGAATTAGCAGTTATGTCTATTGCCCATGTCAGTTCTGCTTTTTATACTCTAAAATAAACTAGAAATCATATTCGTGATGTTCCATACGTAAAAAGAAATAACAATGACTTTATTTAAAATATATTTTTTTAAACAAAATATCTGAATAGAGACTAACATAAAAGGTGTTGGTTGGTGTTTTAGAGTAGACTAAGTAATTTTGCTTAATAATTTTGTAGCTGGACAAAACATGCATACTTTAAGTTAATGGATTCATTCAAGGAAAGAGTACATGTTAAAGGTATTTTAATTGGATGGTCATTATCTTAGCGAAGAGTCAGAGGCATGGTTAGCTTAGGTTGGATGTTCGAGTACATATGTTAACATACACATACATATTTACTTCGTTTCTTATAAATTATGTAAATTTTTTTTAAGAATACAAATTATATCTTTCTGGTATAGGATATATATTATGTTCTAAGAATTTCATTAGGTTTATTGTACATGGGACACGAAAAGGTTTACGTTAATACGTTTTCTCCCTCATTAAAATTTGTTCTCAAAAATACTTTTAAACTGTTATTTTACTGCTAGAATTTTATTTAATGACAGTAAAAATATATTTATAGAAAGAAAATTTATTCTTGGGCTCTTTATTCTTCACAATTAAACAGCTCTTTGTTGTCAATGTTTAAAAAATGAATAATGCTTTACTGCTAAAATTTTAAATATGAAATATTTTTTTTAAAAAAGCTTTTCGGATTTCAATTCTGTTATTTTTTTTTAATGAAAAAGTAAAGTAAATAACAATCTATTGAAACATCTGCTCGTGAAACAAATGTCGAATAAATAATACAGCTAGATTATCCTTTATAACATATAATGGTTTACGTTCATTTTCTCTTTTGCATTTAAATTCGTTCAAGTGTATTGGAAACAGTAACAAAGAGTAATAATTATCATGAATATAATATATAAAATTTTCCTCTTTGTTGAGACCAAACTTTATAATAATATCGGATTATTTAGTTGTATACTAAGGGAACCTGTTTCGTGATACAGAATGTTATTAACGAAAATGACATCGTAAAGACCAGATTAGGAATCAGTCCTCTTACAATAGCACTATTAATGAATTTATAGTTTCGAATTAACGAATTTCTCCTTCATTATTTGAGCTCATTCGTCTACAACAACAAGGCTAATCAATTTAAATTATTCTATAATCAACAAAGAACTTAAAATAGAGAATCTTATGAGATCTAAGAGTTTTGAGTGTATTCATTTAAATGAAACTAATATTTTTAGAATTATACGAGTATTTTATTATAAAAAAAAATGCACATCATTCACATCTCGTCTGCCGGTGATCATGGTTGCTGCAAAGTAAACGAAATGTCGGGAGAATGTAGTTTTTTAAAATAATAAAATATGTGTAGTATAATCCGAAAAATATTCGTTTCATTTAATAGATAATGTTCTCCAAAATTTAATTGAGTCCTATAAAAAGATTTTCTTTTTTTTAACCTGTTTAAAGAAAACATTTTATCCATTATTTTATTGATTTTCCTGCTTCCTACAACAAATTAGCTGTCAATTGATCAATGAGTGTGATGAATGCTCCCTTCCGAGGAACACCAATAACTCTTGAATGATTTATCGCATTACCGAGGATACGATACATGTAATCTGAATGTGAGAGGCTGTGTGAAAGTTATTCAGAAGTTTTTTACTTGAAATTATAAAACTACCGCAATATTTGTGGGTTACAATATGTTATGATTTTTTAGTTCTTATGAGAGTGAGTTTGAATAGGTTTATATATTACGTGAGAGAGGACGGTACAAAGTAATATTACGTATATTAATAACAATAGGTTCCAGCGCGTGTGTTACAGAGTTAATACTTCTGACAAATGGATGTCATTTAGGCTCGCTGTCTCTAATTACAACCGCAAATGTAAAATAATTATTTGCAGTTGAATTTAATCCTCGTACATCAATCAACACAAGTTGTTCAAAATATGAAGACGGCGCTGAAGCCTTTATTATTACTTGTGGTTGTATGTATACACACAATAAATTACTTTAATATATAGAGAGTCTATAAACAATCAAGGCTAGAATTAGTTTCAATATATATCGCTACATACAATATTTGATTGAGGTAATTGAAATATAACAAATTTTTACATAATAATTTGAACACTTGAGAAATTTCTAAAACTTTTTCGTATAGTTTTTTTTATTAATAACTTGGACAATCAACTAATTGTATTTTCCGCAACTGTTGCCTTGAGGAATCACTGTAATAAGATTGTACTATTTCCATAACAAAGAGATTTCTTAAGATGACGTACAATATATAATTACAAACATTAAATTCAATGAATAGAACAATATTGAGAATAAATATAAGACATTTATCTGTCTCCATACAATAAATACGTGTTACATAAACAAAACATTGTCTTTCATATTAGTATCCGCTCTAAGTGAGGGTTAATTATCGTTGTAATAGGCTTCATCTCCGCTCTACTTTTACACATGACAAGGAAGCTGGTTGATAGTTGCCGGATATTGGAGACTGTTCGCTAGTTATCACATAGGATTATGATATTCGCATAAAATGTATTCTTATTTCTTGTTCTGTTCTTATATATTTATATTTTAATTTTAGAATATTGTAATTAAAGAGTCTCTGAAGATTCTCGATAAGTGAAATACTTTAACTTTTACACTAGAACTGACAGAATGATAGAATTAAATTATTTAATATGAATTCAATTCAAATTCAATTATATACATTAAGTAGACAGTCTTACAATATCAGTAATAAGTCGTCTTCTTTGAAACTGAACTCTCAATATGATTTTACAAAAATATACATAACGAAAGATTATTATTAAACAACTATGAGACTAAAAATGTAACGAAGACATCTAACTTATATGTTAAGGAAATAAAAACAATAGGTAAAATAGTTTGGGAGCCTTGGACTTATGGAGGACTCTGATAAAAATTAAGGAAGAAATTTAATACTTTTACGTACAGTATGGAAAGGTTTATAGATTTTGATTCAATTTAGCTTAACGAATATACTATCAGCTCGTTACAGATATCTTAAAATTAGTTAATTTAAATTAACTAATAAACACTAAATGTTTACATACTCCTAAATGTATACATCTAAAATTTTAAAATGCAACTTGCTTGTGATGATTTCGCTTTGTTATAACTCAAATGAACATAACAATGGAAAAACAAACATACATGCATTAACAAATAACATGGTTCATTATAAAAGCCATAGAAATGGGAGTCCCCATACATTAAGGATATAATGAGGCCATAATATAACTTGATAAAGTCCCAAAGGCAGTTCAGAGGATGTTGTACTTTACAAGAGCATGTTACGAGAACAAACGACACCTGGTATCTTGATTCACACATAACACAGACAATTGTACGTTTTATTGTAATTGAATATTAAATTGAGTTAAAAAATGTACCTTATGTATTATATGTTAGTTGGTTTTGGATAATGATCTATTTTTACGATTACGTATGTAGAGTTCACCGATCTTAATAAGTATCGTGTATTTTTAAATTTATGTATTTCTTGAATTGTAAATATTGTGTTGGCTGAAATAATCTGTTAAGTGAAATGAACTACATAAAGGTATTAAGGTATATTGATGTTGAAAATCTTATATTATTTTCGTTCCTTGCCGTTAATTATTCTATAGAATAGACCAGACATGCAAGACGATGAATCTACAAAAGTATTGGAAATGATTCAAATAAAGAACTTTCAAAATAGGATGTCTATAAAAAGAGACTTAAAATATTTTTTTAGAAACATGAAACTGCTGTATCGATGTAAAGATATTTTCATTAATTCCCATGTATGTATGCATCCATAAAGCCAATGTATTTCAAGACAAGGCAGTATTATTAAATAAATATTCTCAAATGGTCATTAAACACTTTATGTTGAAAGTTGTGAGGTTGACGCACTTTTGAATTATATATTTTTAGAGACGAAACCTCTTAGCATTCAATGGATTCACCGTGCGGGTGCCGGGTCCATCACGTTGCAGGGAGAGGAGCTTCAACAGTGCCTGGGACTTGCAACCCAGGTGTAGGTTTAAGGGGCCCCTTTTTTTTTTTTTTTTTTTTTTTTTTTTTTCGGGGAGAAATCCGCTTACAGACTGCCCACTGCCCTGGCTCGACAGTGGGATGTGTGTGGGGGTCGCCCAGCGCCTGATGTTTTTGGCACTGGGAATACCCACTAAAACTCCCCGGCTTCCTTTCCTGCCCATATTGAGGGTGATTTGGGGCCTGCTACAGCAATTCGCCAAATTCACCCCCGGGTCGCCCGACTTCAGTGTGCCGGACTACCGCGCCGGTAGGGGATTACCCGGGAGAGCCAAGATAACCCCCAGACGTGGTGACCAGATGCAATGCCTGCGTCAGTACCATTTGACGCAGACTGGTCAAACCGCCAGGTCATCGGAGAGAGGCGTTTACAAGTTTATCCGTCTCCTCCGACCCGTTCGTCTACGCCGGAGGGGAGCGGCTAGAGCATCCTCCTCCCGCTCCCTCTCCGCGGCTTCCTTCGCCGACATAACTGTTTCGGCGAAACAAGCGACAGCCTCCCAAGCCTCAACGCTGTCAATCATGGCTTCGACCATATTTTGAAGCGAGAGGCTCCTCCCGCCGAGCGCCGCAGTGAGTTCACGGCGCTCATACTGCCATGCCGGACACACTGATATTGTGTGGTCGGCAGTGTCGTCAGGATCGCCGCAGTGGTGACACTGCGGCGTCTCTTCTCTTCTTGCGATCCGGTGCAGATAGTGGCCGAAACAACCATGTCCGGTCAATATCTGCACCAGACGGAAGGTGAGGCTGCCCTGCTGGCGCCCCACCCACTCCTCTAACACCGGACGAAACGCCGTTATCGTCCAGTGACCTGCGGTGGGGTTGGCAAGTGCCTCCTTCCACCGGTGTAGAGCCTCTCTCTGTGCCTCGGTTCGGGCCTGCTCTATGTCAACCAGAGCAAGCTCATCACCCCGCTGTCTCGCCTCGACTTTGTGATGATACACCTCCGCAAGCACAAGTGCATCGATTTCCAAAGGAGGCGTGGCCGCTAGTACACAGGCCGCTTCATGGCTAACCGTACGATATGCCCGCACGGCTCTGGTCGCGATTATTCTTTGCGGCCTGCGCAAAAGGGCTCGCGTGCGGGATGTGAGGCACTCAGCCCACACCGGAGCTCCGTATAGTGCCATCGACCGTATTACCCCATGATACAGCCGACGGCATTTTGTGTTCGGCCCTCCCACGTTGGGAAGGAGCCGTCCAAGACCGGCTGCGGCGGCGCATAGCCTGGGAGCTAGGAGTTTGAAATGCTCCTCAAAGCTCCACCGGGAGTCCAAAATAAGGCCGAGGTACTTAGTATGAATCTCTACTGGAATTTGGACCCCCTCTACCAGTACTCTGAGCTCCAGGTGGGCTCTACGTCGGGGGGCATGGAATGAGATGGCCCTCGTTTTGTTGAGGGCTACTTCCAGACCCAGTAGGCGGATACGCCGAACTACCAAAGAGGTGCCGAACGACGCAAGGTTGACCGCCTCATGCGAACCATTCGCTGCCGCCACGACCAGCGTGTCATCCGCAAAGCAGATGACATCCATGCGCGGCGGCATCACGCCCCGCAGAACCCAATTGTACCCCAGGTTCCATAATAGAGGCCCTAATACGGAACCCTGAGGTACTCCTGCCGCCACTCTCCACGACTCGACGCGGCCCTCCGCGCTCTCGTAGAGGACCATCCTGTCCTGCAGGTAGTCCCTGACTATGGCGCGAAGGTACGAAGGCACTCGATGATACTTGAGTGCCTCCGTGATACACTCATGGGGGATGGTGTTAAACGCGTTCGCGATGTCCAGGGACACCGCGATCACCACCTCCCCCCTGTTGAAAGCCGCCTCAGTCCACCTCTTTAGGCGGCTCACCGCGTCGATCGTAGACCGACCAGTGCGGAAGCCGTACTGGCATTCCGCCAGGTCGGGTCCTCTACCTTCCAGGTGCTGGATGATGCGGGAGGCGAGAATCTTTTCGAAAGCCTTCCCCGCCTCATCCAGTAGCACCACTGGCCGGTATCCCTCTGGGGCATCCGCCGGACGGCTCTCCTTACGGATTAGGCACAGCCGCCCTACTCTCCATCGCCTGGGGAAGCGGGCCGCCGCCATGCAGGTATCGAGCACTGCTCGAAACCGGTCCTCCAGGGGTCCCAAGGCGATATCCATCACCTTAGAGGGGGCCCCGTCCGGCCCCGGCGCCTTGCGTTTGTGACGGAGTCTTGAACGGATCGTATTGAACTCCACGTCCGACACAGGAGGGCCGTCAACCCGCTCTCCCTGAGCCACAGCAGCGGTTGCCATGTGCGGAGGTGCGAAAGGTCCCGGATCAGGGAACAACGTCCCCAGTACCCTCCGCAGCAGCCCAGGCTCCATACAGGAGGTAAGGGAAGCTGCAGTAGACAACTTCCCCCTAATCGCCCTGTAGGGCCTACCCCAAGGGTCGTTATTGAGGATACCCAGAAACTGGTCCCAGGCATCCTCTTTGGCCTTGCGAATGGCCGTCCGCAATGCCTTGTTGGCGTCCTGGTAGGCCCGGTATAGAGCTTCCTCTACGACGGGCGTTCCTCGGGCGCGCCTACGGCAACGCTGGTAGGCGCGTCTGGCTCCCATACTGGCGGTACGCAGGTTGGACAGTTCCTGCGTCCACCAATATACTTTCCCCCTGTTTCGTGGGCAGGCCTGCGTCTTCGGCATGGCGGCGTTGCAGACAACCTTAATGTCCTCCGCAAAGAGGTCTGCCATGCTGTCCGCATCCCCAGCGATAGTGTCGGGCACTTCGGCCCATGCTCTCACCATCGCTGCCTCCTCAGCCACATCGGGTTGGAGGCGAACAAGTGACCACCTTGGGAAAGGTGGTCTGGTACCCAGCTGGAAAGGTGTCCCAGGGGATGTCGGGGAGACCTCATATCGGACGTACCGATGGTCCGATAGGGTCACCGCTTCCGCCATAACCCGCCAGTCCCTGATGCGGGCGGCAAGTGATGGGGTGGCAAAGGTCACATCCACTATGGATGTGCCTTGCCACCGGACGCAGGTTGGGGTGGTGCCTCTATTGAGAATCTGGAGTCCCAATGACAGAACCCAGGACTCCAGGACACGACCGCGGGCGTTAGTTCTGATAGAGCCCCAAGCGCGAGACCACGCATTGAGGTCCCCAGCCACCAGCACCGGACTGGGGGCCACCCGAAGGATGACTCCTTCAACCCTAGCCAGGAACGACTCAAAGTCGGCCCGGCTGCGGTTTGGGGAGAAGTATGTAGAGACCACCACTACTTCTCCCCATCGAGCTGCCACAAAGCCCGCTCCTCTCTCCACAACGGAGTGAGTGCAGGCCACGCTGGGAAAGAAAATAGCCGCGGAACCATCCACTGACCCGGCCCATTTATGGGTTCGGGGTATAGAGTATGGCTCCGCAATGACAGCTACATTTATGTTCCACTCGGCCACAGTCTGGCACAAGAGGTCCTGTGCTGCGACCGCGTGGTTTAAGTTCCCCTGAAGAACTTTACCTATGGGCCTAACTGGCATTGTTGATTTCCATAGGCATCTCTACAGGGGCGGCCGACACGGAAGTCGAGCGGAGGGCTGATCCCCATTGTAGGGAGCGGCCTTTGACCGGAGGGGGGTTACAGTGGGCTCCCCCCATTCGGTGACCCGATGCCAAGCCCCGGTCCTTGCACACCGCGCAGCAAAGTGGGGCTGTGCAATCTTTAGATATGTGCCCCTCTTCTCCGCAACGGAAACATAATCCACTGCGGTCCTTGTTAGAGGGGCAGAGTTGCTGCGGGTGTCCGATGCCGTAGCACCGGTGACACCGCATTGGGCGCTGCTCCAGAACCCTGATGGACGCAGCGCTCCAGCCCACACAAAGCCGACCCACTTCCGCCAGCTTGGCAACAGTTTCAATGGGGCAGGCAGTTATGGTAGAGCCTACTCCAGTGTACCCGTGGGTAATAAGCCCGACTTTGAAGTCTTCCGGGGAGACTCCAGTTTTTTCTGCCAGCGCCAGACGAATTTCCTCCGGGGTTACTGAGTCGTCCAGGCCGGAAATTCGGACATTGGCCATTTTCCTCGGGCGTGTTACCTTGGCGGCATCCCCTAGAGCTTGGCCAATCCTGGACGCAAGGTTGTCCGCCTGGGCGGCAGAGACCTCCTTAGGGAGCTCAATAATTCGAGCCCCCGTTATCCCCGTCCGAAATTTGGTCGATCCAATTCCCAGCTCTTCCAAGCTGACGGATTGTTTGGCCTTGGTGATGGCATCCTTGTATGTGATGCCTTCAGCCACGGCCTCTGGCTTGAGGGTCACGACCACCGCTAGGGTTTTAGGCTGCTTCGGGAGTGATGGCTTCTTCTTTTGAGCCTTGGGGGCAGCGGGAGCTGGCGCGGGCTTCTTGGGCTTTGCCTGTTTCACCACAGTTGTCCAGCCTTCCAAAACCATTGGTGGCTCCTGGTGTGAGGGACCCGCCGTCTGCTCTGCAGCCTGACCTGAGATCGTTGCCACGGCCTTTGCTTTGGCCCCCTTTTTAGCCCTTGCCTCCTTTGGCATGTTCGCAGGTGGGACAAGAGTGGTGGGTACTGGCTCGTTGCTCCTTTTCCGGGTGTCAGATGTTAGTGCTGGACGGTGCGAGACGGCTGGAAGGAGTCGGCCATCCACCTCGAGCCCCTCCAAACGGGCACCCAGAATGCGCCCGAATTGCTCAGTCAACTCTCGCTGGAAGCGCTCCATGATGTTGGTCAGCTCCGTCCTAGAGACGCCTTCACTAGGCTTGCTTGCCTGCGTCTCCTCTACGGTTTCTTCCACCTCGGCCAAAGGGCTCTTCCTTCGGTTGCCCTGCTCAGCAAATGCTCGCCTGAGCGCAGCAACTTCATCCTGGAGTACGGACAGCTGGCCTCTTAGGCGCTTGTTGTCCGCCTGCACCCTCTTGAGCTCCTCGCTCGTGGACCTTTCAGCGATTGATTCGACCAGCTGGTTTATGGCCATGGAGGTATCCTTTATTTCTTTCTTGGTGGTTCCTTTCAGATTTTTGGACTTGGACACCAGCATCCAAATCCTTTCGGAACTCACCTTGGCCTTATTCACTAGGTCCTCCATCGAGATGTCTGGCGACCTCCTACCCTGCACCTTTCTGGGGGAACGCGTTTGTTCCTTCTCCACTTCGGTCACGGTGGAGTCAGTGTCGGTATCTACCATCATCGCTTCCCTCCTCTCACGTCTGGCTTGGGACAAACCAGCATTGTGGTAGGTCCCTCTACCAGTCGAACTTCGGGGGACTTTCGGAAGGACAACGATTGGGAACTTCAACGCAGAATCCCCCTGAGAGTCCGAGTCCTTCCGCTTCCTCGGGTTAGCCTCGGAATCCAAGCCGCTCGAGCCAGCGGCCGTCATGCTTCTAGTCTGCCGGGGGATTGGGGAGACTTTCCGAGGAGCTTCCCCTCTCCTGTCCGACGACTCTGAGTTCTCGGACATAGTCCAGTCAAGGGCCCTGCCCAAGACTGATTCTGTTGGGGAAAAAATGTTTTCCCCCAACGACAAATATAAAATAAAACAGACAAACACAAACAACTAAAGGGACAATCAGACAAATCAACGGATCCACACCACTATAGATACAAGGTCCAGTAGGCAAGCCAAGTCAATAAGGGATCGATAATACAGAAAGCAGTTAATACGGAGAGCCGCAAAGTAGTCACCTTCCACTGGCCACTGCGTTACCGCGCACCAAGTGGAGAGGATCAAATAGCAGAGTACAAAACGCAACGAAAACACTCCGAAAAGCCACAAGTAATGATATTCAGATTCGGTCACCCAACCTGCCACTCCGTTACGGTGGTCAGGAAGGGGTCCAGGGCACACGACGGGGACGTACTGAATATCACTTGGGGCGTGCCCCAGGTTTAAGGGGCCCCTAACTATCGCGCGTTAAACGCTCACCTCCACTGTCCAAGCTCGTCTCCCTACTAAACCAAATTTGAAAAGAACCTACTAGGGCTGCCTTGAAAGTACGTTCCAAGAATTAATTGATGTGAGTTCTGGACAGGCCCAAGTCTTTTAGTAGGTTGTAGAGTGATTTAGCCGTTATACCTCTCACTCCCACTTCTACCGCGTATAAATCCACGACGAACCTATTTCGAGTGAGTTCGATAGTGAGCTCGTAATATTTGTTGACCTTGATGGTATGGTCTTTGGGGATGTTGGTTTCCCAAGGAACCGCAAGCTCTATCATCACAACGCGCTTTAAAATTCGCGAATACATAAATATGTCTGGTCTGGAGGCCGACGCAAAAATATTCTCGGGGATTTTGTATTGTTTTTCATACGTATCCATCATTATAGTCCAATCCGTAGCCACTTTAAGGATGGAGTAAGGCTTGTCATTTGATTTTATAGCCCTAGTGCCCTCTCTCACAAAACCTACTGATCGCTCGTTTGTGGTTATTTCCCTTTGCGCTCTGGCTACCGAAAGACTAACTGCTTCACGTATGATTTTCAGAACCCTATCGTGACGACGCGAGTATTGACCGCTATCCAGGAGTACCTTACATCCCACTAACAAATGCCTAGCAGTTCCAACTGCCTTCCCACAGATATAGAACGTCTTTTCTGTACGTTTACTCCATCTTACTAAATTAGTGTGATCTGGGAGAGTCATCTGGAATGCATTGAGATGGAATTTTAACAATGCTGGTGACCATAATACTGTGATAATCCTGCCGATATAAACAAAAAACCTGCAAAACAAGTTCAAGTAACAAAAAACCGACTTCAAAAAGTCGCAAAAAAAAAATATTTCCTAACTTTAAATGTGATAAGAATCTAAGAAATTGTTTATATTAAGTTTGGTATTAAATAAGATTATTGGAAAGTAAATAAAAATAGTGTTCGTATATTTACATTAGGTATTTAGAATTTATTATTACCTGGGTTAGGAAATAGTATTTAAATGAAAAAATATGTTTCCCTTTTAAGTTCCTGTTTAAGTATGTTGTTTGTTGAAGTCTTTTTTTAATTCAAAAGAATTTTATTTTTTGCCTTTTGGTATATTTGTAATAAGGTGCGTAGGATAGAGAAGATGTTTCAAGATGGGGCGATCTTCCTTACGTGTATCTCGTATAAGAAAGAGTCGAGCTCAGGAGTCTGAAATTGATAAATATAAGCGTCTAAAGCGTAATAAGGAAAGAAATGTCCTCTTCAAAAGTCAAAAACGTGAAAAAAGACTTTCTTACATGCGCATTTATGTAAAAAGAAATAATGAAAAATTTTTTTCGATTTCCTTCAATTTTTAGAGGATTTCATTATAAAAATCTGACTTGGTAACCATAACATCAACTGGGGATTTCACTTTTAGAAAAGAAAGAATTTCTTAAATCGGTCCAGAAGTGTTCGAGAAATCGAGGAACATACACAAAAGACAGACATTGCGACAAATTATAACCTCTACCTTTTTTGAACTGGGTTAATAAGATTATTACGAAATCTGTCTTAAACTTTCAACTTCAGTTTATTTTTTTAGGATCATAAAAAATATATATTTTGTGTTGCATAAAAATAAAATTATCAATTTTACAAATACACTACAAAACACACAACACTGGAACATAAGACGATTTCTTGAAGATTCTTAACTAAATATATTTCTACATTATTAAGAACAGTTATGTTTTCCTTTTCTTCTCTGCGATGATATTTCATTTACGGCAATTATAATAATGTACGAGTTGGGTAATATATATGATAGATGTGTCTGCTTTCAATTTGAATTCTAATTTGCTTTAATTCCTTCAGACAATGAATGTAACGCAGATGTAACCATTAATTCATCTCTATCATCTGTGGTATTATCCCGGATGAATCCGCCCCTATTAAGTAAGTCAATTAATTACAATTAGATTGTACTAACTGTGAAAGGAAAAGGTCCGTAAAAACCTTAACAATTATTCCATTTAGTTCTAATTAATTATTTTCGTTGTAAATAAAATTGTTTAGCAATCTATAGTCGCTGCAAGCTCTATAAAAAAAATATTATATTTGATCATTGAACTACATGATATCATAAGACGCCATCATATTATATTATGGACATTACCACGATAATTTACTTGGAGAACTAGATAGATTTTCAACATTAAAAGTACAGATAAAACTACGAACAGTTCTTCAACACTTTCTTTAAATTTGACATCAAATAAGCGATTTATTCAAAGATTTACTAGATAAATTTATGGATTTACATTAAATTAATGAAAGAAATATATAAGCAGTGTTAAAAATTGTGAGGAGGTCATCTGAAATGGAAACGCAAATGAAAATCAAAGTCATAATAAAAATGAGAATACGTAGCAATCTATTTAGAACTTTTACTTTATGTAAGAGCTTATGAGATCTGTTTCTTATAAGGACTGAAATGTTGAACAAAAACTAATATAAAGTTGAAAGTAAATAAATAGTCAATTAATCATTTTCATTAAATTGAAAACATTGCAATGGTTTGTGGATTCAATAGTCACCATTAAGTATAAAACAAAATTATGTTTAAAAAAAAATTGAAATTTATTCCATTTTTTAAGTAAGTTCTTTTAAAAAAAATCTCTAGAAAATGACGTATATCAAGTAACAAAAAAAAAACACGACATAATTTTAATTTTTTTCACTTAACCGACAATTAAACTACAATTTAACAGCGTAATGCTATATGTTTTAAGATGAGGCGCTTCAACATTTCTCTATTTTAATGTCCTTTCACTGTAACAACCTCCTGTAACAAGTTTTGAAGTTGACACTAAATATGAACGTAAAATAAATAACAGAATTTTACGTATTTTTACCTGAAATCAAAAATACATTACGAATTTAAAATAAAAACACACTTATAAACAAGAAATCGAAGAAAAATATATTGTTTGTTTTTTTAAGTAAATTATATCCTTTTTCATTAATGTTCATTCAAATATGCACTGTAAATACAGTATACGGTTGAAGTCACAATTTGAAAGCGTTGAAGAGAATTCTGTGTGCAACAATTTATCTAAATACATTTTGAACTAAAATTATTATCGTCACTGACAATTCTGAAATAGCAAATACTTACTTATTAAAGGTTATAAATTAATACCTGTCAGTTTTAAAATATTAATTAAAGCTGCGATTCATTATGTTCTCTTTACGTCGAAGCGAGCTTTATGTTCAACTGCGAATTCAATGTTAATGATTTTATTTTTGTATTGACGATATTAATTAAAGCATGCATTTGATTGAACTTTTTATATAAGGGAATTACAGTTTCGAATTATTTTTAAAATTATATTAAGTTGATATATTATTATAATTTAATATAATATTAGTAATAGTCTAGTATGTGTAGGGTTTATAAGTATGTATGAAGACTATTGATATAGATTCTCAGATGAAAAGTGATTGTAGCGTCACGTAATTTTGGGCTCTTATTAAAATACTCGCTCGTACCATAGCCTCAACCTCGCGCTTGACTCTCCTCGTGGATCCTGTGCCAAGCTCAGTGGAAGGCTGTGTGCAGGTGGTCTGAGCCTGGTGCAAGCGAGATGAAGCGTCTCATGAATTATTTCGAGTACCGAAGGGTCATTAGGTGATCCCGTAATATGTGGGAATTATATATTTCATGATATTAAAAACACCTACAGCTGTTTTTTTGGTTGCTGTTAGGAAAGCGCTACGTCTGTAACAAAAACCAACTATTCACCTCATAAATAACATAAAATGAAGCACCGTCCAGGATTGTTTTTCCATTGTTTTAGCTTAAGTTGTACATAATGGGTGGTATCTTGAGTTACCTACACAACTTCCCCTATGTGCATGTGTGCTGTGCATTTCTTGAGTTAATGTATTATTTTATTACGTCTTGATTTATTTACGGATTCCTTGATATCCTATGATCTCTGATATTACCCGGCTTGGTGCTTGGACCCTGTATTGGTCACAAAACCGATAATTTTAGCACATCACCACTTTCTTTTATCTGAACTACAATCCTGTATCCATAGCGACTATGACATATTTCACTTGCAAGGAACATTTTACTTTTAAAGTGCAACTTAAAAATAATTAAAAACAAGATAAATCATTTGAAGTTAATAGACTTAGATTTTTTACATACTTAATAAAAAAAAAACATTTTGAATATTTATGTCGTTTTTATGAATAGATTATATAATAATGAATATTTGTTATTTCAAATCAGTGTAATATTTACCCGCCTGCCTCCATGACGGAAGCTTGTAATTTCACTCACAGACGATGTTGATGCTCAATAAAAATTTATTCAAATTTGATTATATTTTATTCATTGTAAATTTACTCCGAGGCTGAAGTTGATTTCACGTCTGTATTAAGATATTTACGAGACAACGTAAATTTTATTGCGTTATTACGTAAAATTCCTCCATATGTTAATTAGGCATAAAAATATTGTTTTTTAAGTCTCAAAACATGGACGCTGGCAAATTAATAGTGAAAGTTCATTTTTAAATATTTTTATTTTGAAGTATACATTCGACACTTATCAATTGTTATACTTGGTGATAAACAAATCACTTTCAAAGTATTGAAAATAATCCCGTACCCTCGTCAAATTGTTTGTAACTTATTGAAGCAGCTGGGACGAGGAAGTAAGTTCCTGATGCGAGAATACTTAAGACGCTTGCATCTTTAAGTGGAATAGTTTCTGTACACATGTGAGTATCCAGTTAAAGTATTCAAATATGACTTTGTATTATGTGATTCGTCTTGTATCTTTTATTTTAATTATGAATACTGTAGTTATGTAATTTTAATATAAATTACAAATTAAGAAATTATTATTGGATTGTGTGTTTGTATTATTAGACAGACTTATATAACATTTACCTACACGAAGAAATATTTACTTTACTTTTTACGCTACCCTTGCAAGATCTGATAGAAAGAAGACTTTTTCGACAAATGCTTAACTTTAATGCAAAAATCTAGTGACTGGGTACCCTGCACATAGAACAGTAAAACTAAGTCGTTTTAAATAAAACTATTTTTTTTTATTAATACGCGCATTTTATTGTTTTACAAACTATATACTCCCAACGTTTCGGTTACTTTTCTGCAACCGTGATCACGGGCAGACGATATGATGTAGTTTTTAAAATATTTAATACGCGCAGTTATCCAAAAAAAATGTTTTATTTAAAACGACTTAGTTTTACAGTCCTATGTGCAGGGTATCCGAAAAATATTAGTTTAATTTAAATGAATACTCGCGAAAGTCTTAGATCTCATTAAATTGTTTTATTCTTACGTACATACTTAATAATATAATATAATCTGACATCACTCAATACAAGTGTTTACAAAGATTTAAGATTCATAAAAAGTGCCATCTATCGAAAAAAATCAAATAAGCTTGTTACCCTCCTTGTTATATAGATTTCCAAAGAAATTATATTTACTGAAATTCCTTTACATCGGATTGAAGTTATTAAAATTAGATCAGAAAAGTGTTGGACTCAACAAGCTCTGAAGTATCAACTTAAGTTTGTGCAACTTATGAGTTAAAACGTTTTGCTACAATCAGCTTATATCAAATACGAACTTTACTGTTTCGCCTTAACTACTCGTTTCGAGACCTTTATAGGAAAATTATAGACGTCGTTGCTGAACAAATGTTGTGCTTAGGTAGATAATTTTTTAATTTCAATTTATCGGAAAGTCTATTTATCAAAGTACATAAATAAGTGTACAACAAAAACAGACTGGCCCGTGCCGAAGAATAAATGATCAATATCACACGAATAACTTGTTTTATTAAGAGTTTTTCTTACTCTAAAAGTGTTAGCTACGTATTGAACTATATCTCTTAAGTTAAAATTTTAAGTTAACTTGAGACGAGATAGTACGGATCCATGACATGAATAATAATGAAATGAACCTTTGTCAATACTAACCATTACCTAAAAGCATGGAATTTTACCTGTAAATATACTTTATTTTCCGATCCTAACCATCCTCAAAGCACCACAACCCACGCTAGTTCAGAATAAACGCGATCTACTCAAGCCAGGCTACAACTCACCTGAGCATTCGATCATCACCGTATATTGTCTTATCCGCCATCAGACATCGCCAGTGTGTTCATAATTTTCGCGTCCATCTAAGTGTATATTGTCTATGCACCTATAACCATGTATCTTTGGCAAAGAATGATTTATCGAAATAGTTTATGCGCCCAATACCATGCTTATTATTAAAGACAGAATTGCTTTAAGCCTGAAGATACTTTCATTTTTTAAATTCTTAACAGCTATGTGTAATATTTTAAAAATTTTTATCATGCACGTTTCTGTAAAATGGAAAAAATATATATTTTAAGATCGTTGGACGTTGACAATTGAAATCTTTAGTGAAAAGATTTTTCACGATTATCATTTTTAAATATCTCTCTTCCTTTATTTGCTCTGTAATCCAAAACTATTCTGTTAAAGATCCAGATAGAAATCGTTGCGAAACTTTAAATATTCTCTGATTGTATTCCAAAGTTAACAAAAGAAACGAAAAAGTTGAATCTTGGTCAAGACTACTGAAATGTTTTCAACAATGAAAGACTCGCGACGTATTATTATTTGAATCTTTATAAAATTGTTATTGTTATAAGAAAACTAAGATAAAGGTAACTCACTAGTATTGTACAGCTATCATAAAATCGATTTAAGGTTCTTTAACTATTTCAAGATTAATTTATTTATGATAATCAATCTCTCTTTATTTGCCGTTAAAATGTTGAAAACAACGGGCTACATTTCTTATGGTTTAAGGCCATTGAATCTCTATATTGTCCAAACTATTCTCAATTGCCCACCGTGTGTTGATCGAGGTTAAGTACCTTGGTATTAATTTAAAATGTAAAATCAAAGGAGCCACATTCATAAACGGATAGAAATATTAGTATTACTTTTTGGAGATTCTGTACCATACGCTCTCAATACTAAAAATTTTTATCTGTGGAGGATTAAATTTCATACGTCTGCGAATTAAGTCTGCTCGCCTTAAAGGAGTTGGGGAGTCTGTAGTTATATCAAATTATACTTCTTACCCGCACACGGAACACTGCAGCCTTGAGATTAATCTGATTACAATTTATCTTACAAGTCAATGTATACGGTGTTTATATTACAAAACTAAATCACTTTTCTCAGCAGTAGGATTTCACGAATAGACAGTAATTCTGCCCTATGAGTAATGCTAATGTTGTTCAAACTCTCATTAGGGTGCAATATAAACGGTGGGAACGTTACAAAATATTTATGTGAATATATGTTTTGTTTTTAAATATAATCCAATAAAGTGAACTCACTTTGCGATTATATATATGAAAGCAAAATGCCGATTTTTTTTTAAATTTTTGAGCTACATAATCCCGACGATTCGGTTCCTTTGCAGGAACTGTGATCACGGGCAGACAAGATGAAAATGTCACTTTGCGAATGCTTGGAGTTAGATAGCAGCATCAAATAAAATTCTCAAAGTTAAAGAATTGAGGGACTTTTTTATAAAAACAAAAATCATATTAGTTTGATACTATACATATTATTTGTTACTCAATTAATTTTAAATTCATTCAACTACTAGTTTATATACAACAGTGTACAATAAACAGTCGTTATATCCGCTTGTATTATCGGAAAACTTGTCACAAATAACTTTTCCATTTCGTTATGATATCTCGCGAGGGTTAACTTCATGGAAATTGCGATTCTTCGATATAATAATAGTTTTGCAGTTTTCAGATTTTACTCGTACATGTATCAGTGTTTAATGACTTTATATTTTAAATTTCAAAAAACGTTTACACAACACGAAACTTAAATTAAAATGAAACATTATTTTAATGAGATCTAAGACTTTCGCTAGTTTTATTTATTTAAATGAAACTAATATATTTCGCATATACTACGCGAATTTTATTATTTTAAAACTACATAGTCCCAACGTTTCGGTTACTTTTCAGCAACCGTGATCACGGGCAGACGAGATGTGAATGTTTGTCAGTCCTTCCTAGGACCGTCGTATATCCGAAATATATCAGTTTCATTTAAATGAAATATTATTTTGTTTAAATAGGCATTGTTTAATTTTCCCATTTATTTCTTTTATTTGATATAGAGAAAATATAAGTTTTGATTCTTCTAAATTGACCGCTGTGTAACGCTAAAGTCTTTAGAGAGTAACAAAACTAGACGAGCGATTTCATTTAAATAAAGAATTATGAAAATCTGGTACATTGCAATTTTGAAAATTTTTATAAAATGTAAATTTTATTAACAAAAATATAGTATAAATTTTAAAACAAAAATAACAGTTTTTATAACCCAATCCAGTCCGTCAGTTTGAATAGTTATTTTATAAACATTTACTGTTTTAAATTCTTTGTTTAAATGTTTGATGTTACAAATGACACCAACGCCGGCAGGAAAATTGATAAAAGTCATATATTGATGATGAACTGATTCCGGGTTATTATAAACCTGCCGCGAACCAACGAACTCCTGTTACTACTAGAGCAAAAATACTCTTAATGGCCAGTTTATTCAATGGCCGCTCTTGATCTTAGCACTATATCTAAGTTTAATAATTCATACTTTAAGGAAATATTGGTGGGAGTAAGTATTGTTACTAAAATCAACATGTTAATTTATTTCAATCGAAACAAAATATAAAAATATTTTTAGTTAAAAAAAACGACTTTAAAAAACAACATAGAAAGACTGGACATACAGAACATGCTTCAAAAGATGATTGGTATTAAAAATTTGTATATGTTTATAAAGTATTTAATAAGATTATTAGAAAGTAAGTAAAAATAGTGTTCCCTTATCTAGATTGGGTGTTTAGTCGAATTTTGTGCAGACAGTTAGAATTTAATATTAGATAGGTTAGTTTAGGAAATAGTATTTAAGTGACAAATTATTTTTTCCTTTAATGTCCCTGTCTTTAAATTTTGTTTTTTGAAGTCTTTCTTTTTGTACTTAAAAAGATTTTCACATTTTATTTTTTAGTTTAGTTATAAAATAGGTACATAGGAGAGAGTAGCTATTTCGAGATGGGGAATACTTCTTTATCTAGTTCAGGAGTTAGAAATTGACTTTAATGAACGTCTAAAGCATATTAGAGAAAAATTAAAAGCATATTAGAATAAAAACGTGAAAAACGACTTTCTCAAATGCGCAATAAAATAAAAAGAATTGATTTATTTCAATTTCAGAGGATAACATTATAAAAAGCGAATTTGGCGACCATAAGACCAGAGTTTTTGAGAAATCGGGGAACATACATAAAAAAAGATTGCTACGAATTGATAACCTCCTCCTCTTTTGAAGTTGGTTAATAAAAAGATTATAAAATCAGTTTTCCGACAGTGAAGGTCAAACATAATACACCTTAAGTATTACCATAACATAATGTGTATTATGATGACTACACATTTTTAAGATTTTCCTAAAATTCTCAGGATTTCATTACCAGGTTTTTTGTAAAACCATGGGACCATCAGTGAAGTCCATCCTTGTAAATAAATAAATCGAAATCGTTTCCCGCTCAAGTTACTCGTTCCTTTGTCGCAAACATACTTAATGCTAATTTTAGACATATATCTTACACTTTCAGTAAATAAGAGTTCTAGAACAAAATACTTATTACATACTTTAGTAACTGTAAAGAAAAAGGTCACTCACTTCCAAATATCGCATTGTATTTGATACTACTTAAAATTACTGTGCACTTCATATACAAATATCTATAAAACAATATTAATCAATTATATTGTGTTTCCTACAAATCTTATAAATGCATTCAAACAGTAGTAATTTCATATTAAATGCTTTCGTTACCGACGTTAGATATGTTAAGCTTTCCGAAGCACTTTGTCTCTGTTTATACAAAGCGTTCTTTGACTACAGACTTCAAATCATCTTATCAAACAACATCTGTTATGCTTTGAAACAATTCTCTTTGCTCAGAGTGTTATGTTTATTCGTCTATTTATTTATTTCTAAAATGACTTTCTCAACTTATTTTTATTACAGAAAAATTACTTATAACGAACTTCTCTCAAAAGCTTTAAAGACGGTGGAATTTCATTTAATTATTTAAAATAATTAGATATATTAAAACAATTAAAAATTGAATAAAAAGGTTAGTACATAATCTAATGTGTTTATTGAAGTTAATTATATAATTTTATGAATATTTATTATGAGGGTAGTTATAATTCTGCAGTGTATCCACAAATTATGCGACATATTTTTTAGATGTTCAGCAAAATAAAAAGTAAATTGATGAAAATTAAATACACATATTATAGAACAAAATAGTAACTGCCCATGAAACTAATGACTTTGATCAAGATATATATGACATACATAGCGGTGATATTTTATAAGAAAAAAATGTTTAGAAGAAATTCAGTAAAGAAGTGCACATTTAAATTAAACTGGGACATTTTTTTTTTAAATTTTCGAATTTATTTTCAGAGTTTTTGAAATCTAAGTCTTTCACTGCTATGGAACAAAGAAATAGGAAGCAAACGTTGTATGAGCTCACATTTAGACCCTTTCTTAAGCAAAAAGGGTTCTAGCAGAGCGTGGTTTCGATCCACGGACCTCTGGGTTATGGGCCCAGCACGCTTCCACTGCGCCACTCTGCTATATAGGTTGTCCGTTGAATAAGCTTAATTTTTTGAGTGTAGAAACCTCAAAGTATAGAACCTTAAATTATTAACCCAAAGCTTACAATTTGAATTTCTTTTATGTCCTTACAATAGTTCATAAGTGAACATACCAAACCAAAAACAGTTATGATAAAACTTCTACAGGCATTGAAATAAGATATTCTTATATTATTCATCAATATAAATGTAATTATAATTCATAAATAATCTTAAAAGTAATTGAAGTTATTACAGTGATCTTAAGAGTAAGGGAAGACATGTTTATAATTTCTTAATTCTAAATACTATAATTATATCAGAATCTTTTTGGAATAGTCCTTAGAGAGTAATGTGAGTAATGTCTTAGGTGGTAGAGTCTAGCTGTCAAGTTACTATAGCTCGAACATGGGCCGGTTCAACTGGCCAAGTACCACCCTCTCACAGAAGATCGGCTTGAAGTAGCCTTTAGTGGCTGCGTTTGCGTGAGCGAGCTGGTGGCCCTTTCCCTATTCCCACCCTTTCCTGCCATTTCCTTATTTCCACTCCTCCCTTTTCGTCCATGGACATCCGCAATATATGGCGGATGTCCATGGACGACGGTCACTACTGTCCATCAAGTAGGCCAACCGCTCGTTTGCCATCTTTCACATTAAAAAAAAAGTGAACACAACATGCCATTATAAACACTACCACTCTAATACTTTCATTGTACTTGTTGTAAATATGGTACATATTTTAACGATTTCTTTGCTCTCTTTAAAATATACGGTATCTTCATTTTTTAATTTATTAGCTTCTTATTCAAAATAATGTTACGAAGTTTTACTGCATGATTTTTTTATTATAATAATACATTTGATATCTGAACATTCTGAATATCCGTCTTTAAAGGATTAATCATTCAGACATATTAGAGCCTGTTTCGTGACTTCTGAACCGTTCCACAAGTCCCCGCTTGTGGTAAACCTTAATTGCTTCTTCAATTCAGTTCAGTTCAAGAGTTACTCTCGTAAATCCATACTGTCCTTTGTCCGGTTGATATTTATTTGTCACGTAACAAAGATAAAACGTGTAACACACGATGCACGGTTCACCTGCTTTACCGTTCAAACAAAACATTCATCATTAATTATAGAGTAAGCTTTAAATATGACATGAAAATTACAAGGTGTTATTAAAGTAATACAAAAATATAATAGAACGCTATTTCATGTACTATAAATAATGACCAGAATGTTACGTACGCGCAACATATTAAAATGAACATCGCTGGGGAAACATAATTGTATGCATATAATATCATATAATGAGTGAGGTTGCTGACTGCGCGGAACGAACACCAAGCCGTCTGAACCAGAAGATTCCTGATAACACACGAGTTACGGAATGTGATTGCTGTCCTACCATCGGGATAATCATGTAGTCTTAGGTATAGGGTATAAGTTTTAATATCTAATGCTAATTATAATATATACATATAAGTAAGTTTCGTAGTTTTCCTGGAACTTCTGGTTGCTACCCCATACAATTTGAGTATTCTTTTTTAAAATAATTAACGGAGTATTTTTATTTAATATTAAGTCAAAATCTCCTGTCTCGTTGTGTGAGATAGAGCCGTGTTTCTAAATCAGATCAAAATTATAAAACTCTAGAGGACACTCGGAACTGTTCAAATGTCAGTAGCGATATATTTTAGTGATTCTGTAGAAAGTACATAAATATGAAGATATATAATCATAACATATGGCAATAAAAATATAATAGATATTTTATTTAATAAATAGTTAAAAATAGTTATAATTTCAGTAACTTCTGAACAAAGTGATACTTCAAAAATAACAGAATGAAGACATCATCAAATTTATGATCGGTCATGAACTTCATGCCCCTGCATGTCGACACATTACACGGATCCTTTGTACCATCATGTTGAGGGCATCATTATAGTATAGTCATCTTGAAATTGAAATTACTAAATTGCCATAATAGTCAGTTGCTATTGAGATGTCTAGTGTGCCATTTGGAATGTTTGCAAAATCCCCGTCCTGAAGCATCCTGTTCCGGCCGTCTGAGGATTTCTCCTCTCCGCTATGCACTACATATCTATCACTAAGTTACAAAAAGCTTTCTTGCTCTGAGTGGTTGTCTATCTTTCTAGGAAGTGACGCACCAGATTAATTTAATGAGATATTCCGATAGCGATGGAAAGAATCAGTGTGTCAGTCAGAGAGGTTGAAAATCTTGGAAATGTGGCTGTTTTGGATAAAAAACATTCCATCTGCCCGTGATTAAAACGTCGGAAAATTTAATAAAATAAATAAATCATGTAGTCATCCGATACATAATTTCATTTTAAATATATTATATAAGCATTACATTTCTGGGGTATGTAGTACATTAGACTCGTGAAATTGTAAACTATATGTCGTCCTCTAGTTTGCGGGTGGAATTTAGGCTGTCTAAAGGGTGTGGGGTGCCCGAGAAGCCTGAGTTACATCATAAAGGGAATGCTATTTCAAAATAATGTTTATAAATATCCCGACCTTAGTGCTTTTAAAAAGATATTCAATTCTCACTCCCGTATCTATTTTATGATTTTGTGTTTCATTTTTTTATATTGCAATCAAATAAATACATTTCTCTACAATCAAGAAACCTTTTCATGTCCTCTAATACATTTCAGTAAACGTAATATATTAATTGACTTCCACTTCGGAGCAATTGTGTCGTTTGATGAAGGTCTTTATTGTACACACATCACGTCGTTAGGTCATCAATATTCATGTTCATTTCCGAATGACCTCTTACCAGCACAGAGCACTTGTACGCTTGATTAATTTCATCTGCTCTCGGATCAAGTTTCTAAAATTTTCTGTACAATTTGAGGAAAAGCAATGTTTGATATAAATTTCACTATAATATGCATTTGTGTATACTAAATCTCTTTTACTCTGACAAAAATTAAAACAAATAAATCAGTTCTGACTCCTTTAAGTCTGTTAAGGGTCATAAATCGTAATTAAATTTCTCTCTGCCCACGAACACCAACGTGATAAATGAAATGTTCATCTTTATTATTATCAGAATTTTTTTTGTTAATATTTTAACGAAGAATCAAATGCTTCGAGTGGAGACCTACTTCTCTGCATGTGTTAAGTAATAAAAAGTACGACGGTCTTAGTTTAAAAGAGAAAAGTTTTGTGTATACTGTATAGTAAGTACAATACTCAAAGACCACATGTTTTTATCAAGTAGATGATTTGCTGTCTCCTTGAACTACATTGTAATTTAATAAATTTTACAAATCTTAGTAACACTTTTGATAAATTTACAATCAATGGATAACCTACTCTGTCTTCATTCCCTGATATACCACTCCAGTAAATAATAATATTGCTCGCTTTTTGTCATAACCTATAACAACATATAATTTCCATAAGGGATTCTCTTGAAGAAGACGACTGTTCATTTATTTAACATTGTTCTAAAATTAAAATCATTTACCATTCAAGAACCATTTGAAGTTTTACACCTTTAATTAATTTATTTTGTTGTGGTCTCTGTAGAAATGATCAAAGGTTCGAGAATAATTTGTTTAAATATAAATATATTTCGTTACATTAATTGTATAATTCGTATTTCTCAAAACCTGGCAGTCTTTTTATATTTATCTTCCCGAAACAAAATATTTCATGAAGCTAAATAACAATCTATAATTTCAAACTTCACAAACCTGTGATCTGCGAGGTCTCCAACTAATTCAATAGAAGAAGTAATCAAAAGTTTAAAAGAGACAATTCACGGTGAAAGGGATTCATCATAGTCTAATCGTAATGATTTAGTTTTCATATTATAATATTTTAATTAAATGAAATATTAATAAAGTTTTTTAAGACACTGTGTCTCAAATAATATTATTTACTTGTATGGTATTTTTGTGCAATAAAATATCTATGCTTGTTTATGTGTTACGGATTATGACTGAATTTATGTCTGAATTATATAAGTAATGTTTATTATTGTTGTTATATAAGGATTTCTATATACATATGTATGTATAATCTCCTAAAACGCGACTATTTCTTAAGCGAACTTTAAGTCCCACAGACATATTAAGTTGCATCAAGTACTTTCCGCTCTTAAATATGAGAGTGAGGTCATTTTCACTGAATGTCGTAGTCTAAATTCTAAAACATATTTATATATGTCTAATTTTCATTTTAAGTTTAGTTTTACTGTTTCTTTGAGATTAATTGTAGTCTTAATATAACAGGATATTAGTGAGGAAAATAGTTAATATAAAAAATAATAATTGAAACTTTATATGGTTAATGAGAAAGAAATAAAGCTAAGAACTCCTAAAATACAACTTGCCGTTAAAATAATCCTGTGATATGTTTTATGAAACTAATAATATCATGA
Organism: Danaus plexippus; assembly: GCF_018135715.1. Taxonomy (NCBI): domain Eukaryota; kingdom Metazoa; phylum Arthropoda; class Insecta; order Lepidoptera; family Nymphalidae; genus Danaus; species Danaus plexippus. Next base: position 9,249,063 of record NC_083547.1, read on the forward strand.
TTTAAATTCTAACAATTTAGGAATAATTACTTCTTACAAAATTAAATTCCTAGGGATGATTTTAATTTTCCATTATTCAACACATAATCTGGTTTTAATAATTTCCTGTGCCGGTTTTGTATTATCTATTGCAAATTAATATTTAATAAAGCTGTATTGCAACCAACGGGCAGTACTAAGTAATAGCTGATAACGACTGCTCCGCTTCCCCCTATATATTTATTAACCTAGAACCGAGATAAAACATGTTAAAATAATAATAAAATTTCACAGACATTCATACTATCATTGTAAGCGGTGCGCCTGACACTGTTTGATCTGTGTAACAATGTTTCTAACAAAAAACAATTATATTTAAAACTACAGTGAGTTTGTGTCGACTACATTTCAATAGAGTGATATTCGTCACTCTTTATCAAACCATGTTAGTATCAACCATTACAAGAAAGATTATAAGAATGTATTATCTTAATGTACAGACATAATAATATGAAACTATAACCAACGAAACTGATTCTAGCGTTGATCGTTTTTAGACTCTCTTCATTTTAAAAAAGTGTGTTGCGTATGCTGACGACAATAAGTAACAATAAAGGTTTCAGCGCCGTCTTCATATTTTGAACAACTTGTGTTGTTTGATGTACGAGGATTAAATTCAACTGCAAATAATTATTTTACATTTGCGGTTGTAATTAGAGACAGCGATCCTAAATGACATCCATTTGTCAGAAGTATTAACTCTGTAATACACGCGCTGGAACTAATTACTATTAATATACGACTTACTTTGTAATGTCCTCTCTACCATTGGTTCAAGTAATATCTGTAGCAGGAATAGTTTAACTGTAATAAATACATATATTTTTGCAGTATTTATTTATGAAAATTGTAATTATAACGAAATGAATAAAAAAAATATATAAGGGATAAATAAAATATTAATACGTATAATATTACTTTATATTAAAATAAATGGCGCTGTGAATTGATTTTACTAGGTCTTTTAAGAACACATAATTCAGTTGCCTTCGAAGCCAATCCCGAAGTCTACGTCCCGAGTCTAAGTCCTAGTCTAAGTCCCAAAATTTCGGGAAAAGTAATATATAATATATAACAAATAAAAAAATATATATTTTATTTACAAAACCAATACAACGGTTATTGCACATTATGTTAACGCATCTTTTAACCAAGAAACTATAATGTAGATTTATGCAAAACAATTTATGAGACAAAGTAAAAACAAACTATTTTCACGGTGTTTATTTGTGAAGAATAAAACGAGTCAAAGACATGTTCCTTCTCAAATTGTACTATAATTTTATTGAATACAAAACCTCATTATATACATATGCATAGCTTATAACTTATAACAACTAAAAAATTCAACAGTGTACTTAAAATATAAAATATAAAATATGCTTTTAAATGTAGGTATGTCTGTATCTTGTAATTTACTTCTTACTTTATTTAGACTAACTTCATACTGAATTAAGTTCAAGTTTTATGCTATGTTGTTTTTCTTTTAATTAATTTTACCAAAAATCTTGTGTCAGCATTGACTTTGTATGATAAAGAAGTGAATGTGTATTTTATTATGGCATTTTAATAGCTATAATGTTTTTAAGAAAAAAATTTATAAATCCCAATATAAATTGTTAAATTTATTTTACTTGTTACCTGTCAAACACAGGACAAAAGGAAGAAAGTGCCACTACATAAATGGCCGTACCTTTTTTATTGTTATTTACATAGTTTGAAATATATTTTGTATATAAAATTGCTTTTGACACAAGAAGATATCCCGGTAAATTTTCTCTACAAATTTTTTAGTCCCCACACATAATGATGCTTCAGAATACAGATGTCTTCTGATTAACAATAATCTTTTTCACTGCTGCCATTATAATGTACGTATACCTGCAAGCAATCTCTAAAATATTTCTACGATCCTGAAAATAAAATTATGACAACCAAGAGCAAAGTAAAAATCATCAGTCACAGAATAGTTATTCTGTAACTATCACTACCCCGGTCCTGTCAATATGTTCCAATCAGATGTGAGTAGTCAAACAGTAACTCCAAGACAAGAACCAGTTGCAGAAAATCTTAACAAATAACTGATATTCACATGATCTCAAACATAGGTATATGTATGACGTCAGATATTTTGGTTTCTTGTTAACACTTTGCCATGAATGTTAAAATAAAATCCGGATTTATTGGAAAACAATATCTCTATAACTTCTCAGCTAGAAAGATGGAGTTAACAAATTAGAGAGCCAGTTTAATCCAAGACTATAAGGTTGGTTACTCAGACCCGAGACACGAGGTTATGACGCGGGTCATTTATTTAATGTATTAGATCCCATGACTCTTAAACCCACTCGACCTCTGCTAGACATCGCCATTCAAGATAAATTTTCTGATATTATTATATATCTCAGCAGAGCTGCTGCAACAATATATCCACATTCAAACATAGATGTATCGTAATGGATTCTCGAAGGTAATGGAAAGATATGGTTTCATCTCAAATAAAACTTGAGTGTTAGTCTCGCGTTGGTTAAAGTTATGATAAAAATGTGGCCTGTATTAAAAAGTATACCGTAAATATTAAAAAGCTTACATATGAGATTAGCGTGAATAAAAGTCTTTAAAGTAATACTAAAAAATAATACGCATCAATATTACTTGAGTATAAATCCATCGTTCTAACCACATAATACATATACAGCCTTTGGAATGAAAACAATTTGATAACACCGTAGAGGTGAAGAAAATTGGTTGAATTTAAATGATGACTGTGAATTGTTAAATAGCTTTTTATATTCGTAAGTCATAGAAGCAAAATTTGTTTATCAAAATGTTAAGGTTCCTAAGCTGTTTCTCAAACCCTAATTTACTATGCGTCACTAATTGCGTTAGTTTCATAAATCTTCGAAAGTCAAATTTTTTAAATCAAATTTCATAGATTCAATAATAAGTATTACAAGTCTTGTCCACGGCACGGACTATGACGACCTCTACTAGCCGATTAGACCCTGGTATATTGTTCCGTTATTTCCATAAAGTTTTCAACACAAATCCACACAGCGATGAAACTAGGTTCTGTAAGACTTCATTAAAGAAAACGCTGTATTCTCGTAAATAGATGTCAACTTCTTTGATAATCTCATTACATAAAATACAAATTATTTTACAAAATGTTGAAACTCTGAAGTCAATTTACATTAATTATAAAGTTCCTGTTAAATAAATTGTTGAACTAATTTTGAAATTTAATAATATACAGTTGGTCAGTTTTGATGTTTTTGTTGCAGTCTACATATAATAGTGTTCTGAGTACGCAGACAATGAGGTATTGACTTTCATGATTTCATAAATCAACTCGTTAAATATTTATGTATAGTATTGTATTATCAATTATTCCTGACACAATATCATAGCCTGTATATATCTATGTACGTATGTATATGTCACTGACTACAGTACACAGTAATGCTGTCACTAAGTCGTCATCAATCCCTAACGTGTCTCGTGTGTTTGTTGCGGATTAAGAGCGATGTGGAAGTTTGTTGTTACATAGCATTTTGATTCATAAATGTGTTTTAACTTTACAAATAATGTAAATCTCGATATAACCCAGGTTTCCGATATATATATAATAAGAAACTAGTGGCTTGGTCCGAAGTATGTTTAGTTTTAATACTTTAATATGTTAAGAAAATGTACTGTGTTGAACTGTCAAGTTATTTTGTTACAAGATCAAATCAAATTTGAATTTCACAAAATAACAAAAATGTCATTATTCTACTGTAGCTTCATTCACTGTTTCAATAATGGCGTTCATTAAGGTTGTTTGAATTTTTTAATATTACATACACTAGTGTACGCGTTTCGATTAACGAAAACTTGTTCTGTTACGCTATTGTTTAAGTATCAATTAAATTATTGTTTAATTAAACCGTTACGTTTTGTCTATAATTATTCCCGGTTTCAATATTGGATATTATGTGAGAACCATTGAAAACAACTCTCTTTCTAAAAGAAGTTATCTTGCTCTTTGAGTAATGCACTGTACACTTCGTTAAAAATTACTTCAAAGCGGCGAGAGCTTGCGGGAAGCCACAGAATGAAACAGATGGGTACTTTTTACTTTGTAAGAGCGTTCTAAGGAAAATATTGTTGTATTTATTTCACCAGAAACGATTATGAAATGAAACATTTATGAATATTCCGACAATCACCTGCAACTTGTTATAAAAATTGTCCAGAGTATTTTATTCATGAATTTAGTTTTATGAGATTATAATTTTCTTGACCGCTAACCTTCAACTCAAAATCATGTATGTATATTGTAAAGCTAGCAAGTACGTAATTTACGATTTAATACACTACAACTGTTGTTTCTATTTTAAAACAAAAAAAAAACTAGCTTAAACAACGAATGAACTTTGTTCAACGCTATATCATACAGTTCGTTAAACTGTAAACTTTCTTTTGTATATTTTGATTGACCGCCTCACGAAGATTAATAACTGTAGACAGCTACATTACATATATTACAACTTCAAATTGTTATTAAGCCGTCCATTTAATTAATACGATATTTCATATTCTTCACGTCTTCCACGGAGGCGGAACAAACTTTTAATGGCTAAGAAGTCTCTGATTTAAGGAATCTTGTATTTCCATTCACGTAAAGCAAAAGTTTCAATGGCTTTTGAAAATAAACATCCTACATTCTTCAAATATTCTTGGGAAACACACCTTTTGCTCTTTTTACGTATTGCTGTTTGCTAGTTATTCTCTTTTTATTAGCAAAACAGTTAAATCAGTTTAACATCGGTGTAAGCGGCATTATAATATTAATATGTGTATTGTTTTCCATAAAATACCTTTATTTCTAATGTTTAATCCAGTTTATTTCTAAAGACAATCTTCAGTAAATGCACTCACATAATATTCATGTAAGATATAGTATTAATATTAACAAAGTGCTATAAACTACCTTCCTTTACATTAATTATAAAATAAATGCTAATAATAATAAGTATACTGATTTTTGGAGCACTACTGTTCTGACGTTTAAAGCTCTCTACTTGCATTAAATAAAATCTAAACTTTCCGCGACTACTTTTACCACATGCTTATTGTTGCTTAATAAAGCATAATTAATTTATTAATTAATTTTAATCAGTAAAACATCTATGAGTTTGTGCGTCATGCATTAATTGACTTTATTCTTGGAAAATCAGATACGGAGAAATAGAACGAAAATTGGCCCGTAGATCAATAAGCACACATAAATTAATGCGACCTTGATTCAGTTTTGAAGCAAAATAAAAACGAAATATTTTTAAGAATAAATATTAAATATACGACTACATAAAAACACATACGCTTTGAAATATAAGTGAACCAGATACAATGTACATCAATTACAAATAAACTTGATTATTACAAGGTACAATAATAAAATATGTACCTATTCCTTTAACTAGAGCTATACTAACAGAGTGGTAACAAAACTGCGAGGATTCCTAAATATATCAAAATTAGCTTACTTGTGTCAAGAATCGTGATGTTGGAGTCTGTAAGGATCTTATGTACTTAGTCTATTTTAGTATTGCGACGACAGTATCATGAAGCTGACAAGTGAATAAATATAAGTTTATGATACTACAGAGTTATAATAAGAAGCGGTTTTCGAAATCATGTTTAATGTACACTAATGACATAGTTAGCAAAGTGAACTAAATCCCTCGTTGAGATCACCAACTTGAATTGTATTAATCACTTCTTTCAAACCAATGACACGTGTAGTTGAAGCTATTCAATTATCAAATAACCCTTTAATGCTTTATGTAGGAAAACCATTTTATTAAATTCAACTGTTATTATTAAAGAGGAAAACAAATAGTTTGTATGTATGTACATATGTATGTCTTCGACTCTTGTCAGTACGAAAAGCCCCTAAACCAAAAGTTATTTCCTAAGTGACTTTTTATTTGTAGAAACGAAGATACTTATAGGGTATCAAAGGCTATACGTGAAGCCTTCATTGTAATTTCAAATTAAAAAACATGAGTTTTCACATAATTTTTCATGAAAAGCATAAGAATGTTAAACATTAATTTAAAACCCATGAAGAACTCACAAGCTTGCTTCTAAAAAGGACATAGATTTTGTATCTTGCTGAAAAAAATTAAAACTCGTCACATTTGTCTTCATAATATTGGGGAGTATTTTTCAAGTAATCTGTAATTTCTAAACGGTGAACGGTGACGATGACGGCGACGGTGAAGGAAAAAATACGTGAGGAAACCTGGTCTTATAATTTCAAATTATAAGATTGAAATCGCCAACCCGTCTTGAGCAAGCGTGGTGATTAATGCTCTAACCTTCTCCATGTGAGAAGAAGCCTTTGGTCAGCAGTGGGCTCCTATAGGCTGATGATGATGATGATAATTTTTCGAGACTGTTATGCTAAACATGGAATAATATAGTCCTAGCTTCGGTTGGAATTTATTTTCATCGGAATAAAAGACCAACAAAACATTATTTGTTTATAATTATAAACTTCTTAATCTTCAGACTGTTAACGTTTAATACTTAATAAAAATATTCCGAAGTATCGAAATTTATTTCCAGCTCAGTTTCTATAAATTTAAATTCATAATTGTAACAGACCTCCGAATTATGTTTCAATTATATGGTTACTACCAAAACTCTGGTGTGCAGTCTATATAAGTAAGTGTTTTTACAATATTTAATTTACTTCTAGGCTGGGCAAAATTTTAATTATATTTTATTTCTAGCAATCCTTAATTTTTTTTTCAAAAGGATTATCTTTTAAAATTTAAAGTTAAATTTATCTTTTTGAAAATATATCTTAAGGAGAAGAAATTTCGAAGAGGAAATAGTCATCTTTTAAAGGTAAGAAGATGATTTGCTTATCCGAATAACTATACTAATATAATAAAACTGCAGAGTTTGTTGATTTTTTTAACGCACTAATCTCAGTAAATACAAATGTTCCTTTCAGTGTTTCATAGTCCATTTGATAGTTCGATCCTGATGCCGATCCTAAAATCAAACGGGTGGAACCCTGAATTGCGGTTCGAATTCAGGGGTCGTAGTGACAGAGAACAACTCTGATGTTCCCTTGGACGGAGGCACCGGCAAAAGCTAGCAAGTTACTAAGTTATTTCAATTTTTTTTATTATTTATTAACTTTTTGAAATTTTATAGTCTCTGAAATTGATCGCAAGTCATGCCATCTACTTATTCATTAATACGCATGATTACTTAAGCTACTAACAATTTATTGGAAACTTCGACTGACAAAGGAATTAATCTTCTAATAAACACATGTGCGATATAAAGCTCTTAAAATAATAGAAGACACGATTAAAATCATATAAATATTTAAGATTTTAGGAAATTCTTAAAAAAAAAATTAATTAAGTTGAGATATCCAGTTTCGTAAATTCCTCGTGACTTAATTACTTATAAGTGTGGACGTTTGTTTATAATTTTTGTTTGTGTTATACTCTCTCTCTAATCTAATCTAATTAACTGTCAATAATAGACACAGACCATAACGATTTCCTTCATCACTCACTGTATAATTCAAAGCATACAATGACTATTTGTCGTCGTATCTAAATCAAATATATGACCTGAATAGCTTCCTAGTGGCTAGATATACTTTAGTGAAATCAATAACTTGTTGATTGTAATTTCTGGTCTACTATAATAGGTTAAAATTTGTCTCCAAATCTTATCCAAGTATACACACACACATATGTACATATATTTATAACACCAATTGAAGTACTTTATTGTCAAAGTTACATATAAAAATATTATTGAATATAACAGTTTTTATTAGTATCTGTTGCACTTTATGATTAATTTTCTTTATAAAAATATTTTAATTATGGCATAAATGGAATACCTTCAAGTAATATTAATATCGGAAATAGCATCAAGCCCTAACATTAAATGAACACGTATGAGTCGCTTAGTTCCGATTCCTCGCAGCGCTTAGTACTAAGCACATAACAGAAATTAATTACGACTTATGACAGCTTGTAGATTCCAGACAGTATAAGTACGTATTGTAATAGATTTAAATGCTAACTTGTTTTAACAAACTTCGAAAGAGCTGGAGGTTCTCAATTCTTCTGTATTTTTTTTAATGATTGTTTCTTCATAACTTTCCATTAGACAAAGCGATTTGAATTTTTTTTTTATGTAATATAAAACATAAAACTCCATTAAGGAAAAAAGTAATGGGGTTGTTTATATTAACACAACGTGTTCTGGAAATGTCGTTCGACACAAGACAATAACTTTTTTTATAGATTTGAAATGAGAAAATTTTAAATCTATAAGTATTTTGTTAGGTTAGTAGAAAAATACAAACTCGCTTGACACTTAAAAACGAAATTACTTACTCATGTTACTCGTGAATAAATATGTATTTTATATCAATCAGTAATTTGTAAATGTTCTTAGAATAACAAAAAGTCTTTATAAAGGATAGTTCCATACTGCAAGATAACTTAATTCCCACTCTCGCATTGAGAATAGCAGTAACTTTTAATTGAACTTGTGTCACAAAGTTCCAACCGTCCATATATGGTCATGAAAACTTTCCGTTTTTAATAACATACAAACTTTGTTCAGTGGTGGTCATAAATTAAGTTTATGCATTTAATATTATAAGTTTCATGCATTTATATTGTTAGATAACATTAACTTTTAACAAATACCGAGCTACGGTCCAGTTTTTCTACAGTTCAATATTATGAATGGGACATGACATTTTAAAATATATTGCGTTTTTAAGATGATTGGTAAATTTATTCTTTCTAGTTCTGGTTTTTTAATATGAAAATAACTACATATTGAATTGAATGTCACCATTTGGAAGCACTTTATCACAAAGGATATATTTTTTTTAATTTTTTTATCAAATTATCCTTCTTAAAACATAATCAGAAACCCAAGAGACTAAAGTAGTCCTTGTTAATATCTTATGGAGACAATAGCTATGTCATTATTTAAAAATATGTTTTTTGAGCTGTTTTTTTTTTTTTGATAGTAAATTGTTCTTTTATACAGTCGTGGAACCGATAGTACCTCCAGTACTTTGAAGGGTTGCTAGGTGTGTCTTTAACATTCTTTTCTCTCCTAGAGTTTAATTAAAAGGAAAAATAATGATGTTAAAGATAAAAATTAGTACATAAGTGTGTATATCGTCTACGAAATCTTTTCGACGCCTGCTTAATGCGACGATAGTCATTGAATTTAGGGGCAAATCTTTCTCGAAAAATAATTCCACGATACCTTTACTCCGGTATTTCCGAGGACATCAATAAAGAGCTTTGTTGGCTCTCTCAAGATCAAAGTTCTTACTTATTTGAGCAGCTCTGACGTAATTCTACCAATCCCAGACCTTTGTTGTAACCAGGTTTTCTGAGATCTATCCTATGCTTGCCCTTATTGATGTCATAAAACCATTCGCTTAGGTGAGGTGTCAAATAATTACTTGGATCTCTTGTACCTTAAGACCTAGGTGATTTTTTTGAGATATTTTAAATCTTCATAATACTTTTCGAATTCGTCGGGTATTTCGGGTTTAGGTGTTTGATGCTGTGCTGAGTTTAAGCAGGTAAGAGTACAATCAGGTATATCTCTTAGCATTAACCTCACTAGTTGTTACTTAAAAATACTGTTCAACATAATAGTTACTCAAGTTCACTTCTAGAATTATTATTATTAATGGAGTTGCTAAAGGTCAGTAAGAGGGATAAGCCATACAGACCGAAATTCCTATTTTATATCCCGCTGCGAACGGAGTTAGGTGTATGAATTTGTATTACTTTTACTTCATAACTGTTCTTATTACGGGATAATGTTATATTATTGAGTAATGAAATACTCAAAGTCAAAGCTATGGTAAACTACAAACACTAACTCTTGTTAGTGTTTATTCTTAACTAACATATAACCTAGAAGTTCACAACACCACAGAACAAACTTAAAACTCAACTAGATATCTGCCTTAAGCAACATCTCCATAATAAACGATAGCTTTAATAGATTTCAATTGAAGTACTTTTACATTACATTTTATGTCATCTTTGTCAATGAAAGGAAAACGTTATCAATTATCATTTCGTATAAAAGAAGAGATAAATGACTTATACTAATATTTTTAAATATAAGTGAACATATTTACTTCCTATATATGATCATCGTCACAATCCAACTCACTGATATCTGCTTACCTTTCGTAATAAATTAATAACTAAAACATCATAACCAAGACAAAATAAATGTTATTAGCACACGGAACTGAAACTAAATACCTACTAATGGAAAACACTGTCATTTTTTTAAGCTAGATTTAAATGTTAAGTAAAATATAATAATCGATTTAGGAAAATACTCAAGACGTTCAAAGAAAAAAGAATCTATATGGAATTTAATCAAAATCGGTTCTTTGCAAGAAATATGCCGAAATAGTAGATAATTTAATATACTTATTAATTATTTATCTCCTCATCTTCGTCCTCCTTGAGAGAGTAGGTCTTCTCGAATAAATTGAATAACGAAAATGTTACATTTCTTATAATGATTGTTTTTATTTTATAATATGGCCTTTATCCGTGCGATACATTTCTTTTTATTGATCGTCGAAAATTTTAGATGTAAAATCTCGTCATAACTTTCATAAAATGTCATCGAAACTAAACCAATATGTCAACTGTGATGAAATATTCTAACAAACCAAATATCCTATCATATTTGACCAGGTTTATAAACTTACAAACATTATTAGGAAATAAAAAGTTACTAAAATTATTTTTAAGTAAAAACGAAAACTGACATCAACAAATAACATAGGAAGACAGGAACTAAAAAGCAAAAAATATATTTTCACTTGAATACAGTTTCCTAACTATAGCTATATAATAATATTAACTTTTTTCATATTTTTATTTACTTTCTAATAATAAAATCTAATACTTTACTAAATATATACAAATTCCTAATATCTAATCACCTTTGGAAGTATTTTACGTATGACCTGTCTTTCTATGTTGTTTTTAAGGTGTTTTTTTTTTATACTCAAAATCTCTGTTTTTTGCATTTCAGTGTAATTATAAAATAGGTGCGTAGGATAGAGAAGCTGTTTCAAGGTGCCCCCTATTTTGAAACAGCTTCCTATCGTGAAAAGGCTAGGTCAGGAGTCTGAAATTAACAAAAATGAGCGTCTAAAGCGTAATAGACAAAGAAATATATCACGACTTCATGAGACATCCGAAAAACGTAAAGAAAGACCTTCTCAAACACGCATTTATATAAAAGTCTCATTAATATTTGAATTTTTTTTATACATATCAATTTTTAGAGGATCCCATTATAAAAATCTGAATTGGTTACCATAAGACCACCTAAGGGATGCAATCTTTGAGATAAATACAGAATTATCTAAATTAGTCCAGGATTATTCAAGAAACCTGGGAATATACATAAAAAAAACCGATGTATTGAGAACTTCCTCCTCCTTTGAAGTCGGTTAATAAGAATATGAATACGAAATTTGTCCTCAGACAATGAACGTTACCTATAATGTAATAATGCCATACAATGTTATGTCATGACTTAATATGTATTTTGTATGCCTACGTATTTTAAGGATTCTCCTCAACTTCCGTAGGATTTCATAATAAGGTCATATTGTAATCATCTTGGAACCATCTGTTAAGTCTACCCTTATAAATAAATAAATTTAAATCTCTTGTCTCAACAATTCATTTGTCACACAGATTCTTAATGTTAATTTAAGACTTAGACTTTCAAATAAGATAAATCATTAAAATCGAAAGTCCCAGTCGAAAGATAACAAAAAAGAAAGAAAAGAAAAAGATAACAAAAAAGGTAACAAACAAAAAAAATACTGATGAGTTGATAACCTCCTCCTTGATTGAAGTCGGCTGAAATCAAAAAATATCAATCGTACTAACATCAAATAAATAATGAATACATCACTTAAATAATATGTTGTCTAATATGGATTCATTAAGTAACATTATATTATGTATAAAGGAGTGGAAACACCAACACGCGCTACTCTCGATAATCAATCACCGATGTGTAATTAATTGATTTAGTTGATGCAAGCTTCGATAGCTCTCCATAAATTGTGTACTTACATTTTACATTTTGTTTAATCCTAATACGACCAGAAAATGTTTCTTATAATATGATGAGTTCTAATAAATAATGAAACAGTGTTGTTAAATAACTTTATTATGGCCAAATATTGCAACGTACTCTATATATTAAATCAGTGATAGATGTTAAACGGTTTCATTTCTAGACTTCCTCAATAACAATGCCATCATTTCAACAACGTTCTGTAACATTTGATAGCTAGGATACAAAAAAAATATATGTCAATAACACAGGTGATCAATATTAAATCATATTAATGATGTCACAACAAAAATAATTTGAACATATGTATGTAAGAAAAGCGACTGTGAAAGTAACATATAATGTTTAGAATATAATTCTCAGTTTCTTAAATAATTCATTTTTATATGTTAAAGGTATTTATTAAGTAAAAATCTCAATATTCATACATTCTCGCATTTTGTTTATAGATCACATGACAGTTCGAAACGAATTCAATAGAATTCAATATTTCACTTGAAGCACCTTTACAAGTGGGATTCTTATCTGACGTTCCTCTAATAATAAATAGTTTAATGCGATAGTTTTAAAATATTAAAAGCGCTATAAACTTGTTTTTTCAGATAGATTAACAAACAAAAATAAATATTTTTTATAAAAAAATATTAAAAATATGCACTTTGTTATAAATAGTAATAGATTAAGATTTTTATTTATTCATTTCTTACAACAAATATTTAATCGTATAATAAATTGCTATACAGCCTTGTCTACGTTTTTATAAGAATCCTATAATTAGGAGATTGAAATCTAGAATTAAGTTAAATGGATTCAATTAAGCCTTCGTTAAGTTGATAGTTTCCTTCTAGGGTGACTTCTATAACAAACATTTGATTTCCCTCAATATGATTATAAATAATAATAATCGTGGATTAATTGAGTGCGATGTGATTGGTTCCGTGAATAGGAAAGATTGATTTGAAGACCGAGGTTTAACGGACCATCGATTCATTACGATCTCATTATTTCGAGCCGAGCTTCATGTTCAACTAATAGTCCAATTCAAAGTTTATCATTTTATTTTAGTATTCATAATTTTAATTCAAACAAACATATATTAATTAAGTACAAACATACGGAAAATTGCCATTCCGCTTCAAGCATTCTTTAAATGTATTTAAAATTAAACTGTTAGTGAAATATAATTTTAAAATGAGGCTAAATGCTAAAATAAATGTGTTAAGATTAATGAGTCTCGTGCTACTATTTCAATTTAGTTTTAAGTCGGTTTCAGATTACAGTCCTAAAAAAAGGCATTTCACAGTATTTTTCAATCGATATCCTTGCAAAAGTGCGACATCACCTTAAACCGGGGCTTATCCTGCCTGCACAGATCCACTGGAGGGTGGAATACTTCTGTTAAATTTGTTCAGGCTATGCCAGATGTCATCACTGCTTTGGACTCCGTGAAAAGTTTACCAAAAATTCTTATCAATCTCTACAACTTGATCTCTATACCACCCTTGACATTTGATTTTAAATATATTATTTATGGGCTGTTTAAATGTATTTGATAAGTTGCCAGACTAATCCTAAGGGCTAATATCCATCACGATCATATTTAAATGCCTTTTTAATACTTTTACATAAAAATTATCTTGTTATTTTTCCCATGAAAGCTTTCAATAATAATTAAATAATTTACTAGCATCTAATTTGCCAAACGGTGGTAGAATTTTGCTAAAATCATAAGAATTTTTGTGATTTTTGTGCCAGTATTTAAAGGGTCTGGAAAAAATCCACCGATAGAAAGTGGCTGGCAGTATTCATTTGAAATTGTTTACAATATTTCCTACAACATAAGTAAAATTCAGACCTCAGCCTATAAGTAAGGTAAGTACAATTTTTACTTACTTGCAGCAACTGGTACCTGAAAATAGGCCGTCGGTATAAGCTACCAGATATATAACAATATATCTGGTAAAACGTATATATACCAGATATATACACACACTAAAAATAACCAATTATTATATATGTTTTGTCAATCAGAAAATAGTTCTGGTACCTGGAACCTTGCTCTACAAGCTTTTTTCCTGCATCCACTTTTTACCATCGGACAACTTGAAGCACCTCGGGCCTCCAACGTTTCGTTGCAGAACTTCCTCGCATACAAACGAAAAAATACATTTCCACAGCAAAGTATTGGAATTGTTTACCTGCGTCTATGTTTCGTTCTTATTATAATTAGAGTGTCGTCATGACTAAAGTGAATACGGTGTTACTGAGAGAGTACGTTCACCATCTACGGCTTCATTTTCACCTACTCATAGTTGGAATGACAGCCTATAGTCGGAAACAAAATTGTTGAAAGTATTCGTCATTTTAACATACAAAACATATGATAGTCTTTTAGGCAATTTGTAAATACCAAGCTAAAAAAAATTGTGTCATTTAAAGCAATTCAACCAGATACCCCCTTGTTGGATTTGTTTCTAGAAATCGAACTGCTGTTCAATTAATACATATCAACAAAATTACTTTGCTATTTTTCCTGGACCATTCTTTTAGTTTAACGTTCAATGCATGTTTGAAATTCATGACACAATGAAGGAATTAGTATAGACAGGTTCACCCGGTTTTAGAAACTTAGAAGCTTATACACTAATACGATTCTGATCCAATCGCTTTTTTTTTGCTTGCAATTCGTCGTAATCAAACTTTTTCGATAGTCTACCTTATTCTGCATTCCTCACGTCAAATTCATTATCTCTGAATAATGACTATTTATCACGCTGCTTTTCATAGTGAACACGTTATGTCTTGAGAAGTACTCTTTATAGCAATATTATATCAACCAACCAAAAATGGAATTTAGGCTTTCACAACAAATTTCTCCTGCATTAAACTTGTATAATAACTCTCATTTCACAACGGTATATATATTTTAGCAAACTAACAAAAAATAATGTTAATACATAGGTAGTACTTAATGCCTCTAATTGTTTAAAATATACTTCAAATACATGATAATAATGACAACTCTCTGCCTGTCCGAGTATTAAACAAATGAAAGATACTAAACACTATTTTAATGATGATATGTATAATGTTTTACTGTCCGGTATAATATTTAACCAGAAAACGTTTCTCCAAGTTAAATAGTACTTATTTTTAACAAAGTTGTACCTAAGAGCTTAATAATCATAAAATACTTTTTAAATATTTGTATATGTATACAGTCCTTTCATATTTCGATTTCATTTGTTTGTAGATGAAACAAAAAACAATTTTGAAATGGAATATGTTAATAATTTACAATTATATATTTAACAGTATTAATAGTGGCATGACTCATTAAAATTACAAAAAAAAAAAAATTACGATTCATATATTATAAATAAAATATGGAAAATGACCTGATATTTTAACATTTTGTTTTATATCTGATTTGGCAGTCCAGATTGATTGAAAGCTATTAATTACTGGACATATACAAATTACAAGGGATACTCCGTTTACAAGTGCCTTACATCAAGTGCGTGGTGACTGTTGAGTACTTTAAAAGTTTACACTAATGAAATGTTTGCACTTCATTTAAATACATTCACAGTTATTGCGACACGTTTGTAGAGAAAACTAAGGTGCGAGTAAAATTAAGTATAACTAATTTTCATTTATGAATAACAGTGTTTAATAGAATTTAATAAAATATTAAATGAAATAAAAAATCTGTTAAATTTTTACATTTTATGTCAAAAATTAATGTGAAGCTTTCAAAGTTTTAATGCTGATGTACTTTGTCTCCGTTTTCACAAAGCATTCGTTGGTTACAGAGTAGTCATCTAATCAAATGTCACGAGAGATGCTTCGGTCAATGTTCCCTGCCTAAAATTTATTTACAATTTAAATAACAATAAATTATTCCCAGTTTCAAATTAGAACCCTTTCACACTTGGAACGCTTAGTTATCTATTTTTAAAATGCAGGTCGTGTTGTTTAATCAGTGCTGCATTGTTCGGTGGAGAATAAATAATTTCTCAATATATATTCTCTTTTTACGATGAGTTTGCATATTGGAAAAAAATGTTTTTAGCCATCAAGAATGTTTCTATGTATAGGGAACATCAACTTACAATATTTTCAATGTTAATTCCTTATTATATTTTCGTTTGACAGTTAAGTATTCATGTAACAATATTAACAAAGAAGAATATTTACAATGCGTTTGAATGATGCAAGGGATTTCATTCCATTCGTAAATATTCTTGAAAATATACACAGTATTATAAGAAAAACTAAGGCAAAGGTATGTATGTAAATAAATATCATTAAGATTATTAAACATATCAATTTAATAGAAAGGATTTTGTATGATTATATAGATTTTTGTCTTTAAATATTAACAATAAAACAAAGAATATGCTAAGGTATTTATACCTCTTTAGTGTTAAGTCTTTTAGGAATACCCTTTAATTTAGGAGTGAAAGCACTATTTTTATAAAAAAACGTATTGTAAAATTACTGTAGTAAGGATTCTAATATCGATGAGTTTGATATGTATTATGTGTTTTATTGATATTATAATATATTAATATAAAAGTTGTATCAACCTTTCTTTACATTTTCTTTGGGAAGAAAGAGTAAGCGATTGAGATATATTACAACAGATGATATACGTGTTTTATTATTGAGATTTTTAAAGATCTCCTCAGCAGAGCTGATCTACGGACTGAACTTCAAATGCACCTTTTGTTGAGTTGAAGAGTTTTCTCCTAAATGTTTAATGTCCTTTACTGGATTATAATAAGTCTTACAATTAAACAGATATACACTGTAAGGGATTCAAAGAAAATACCTCATATATATAAAATTCTTATTATTTAAAATATAATATTCAAATTAAATAGTAAGATAATACTTTACGTACCTACATAGCAAAATAGTTGTTTTCTTATTTAGAGTTTTTGTAGTGTATGATGTGTATATATATTATTTATAATCTACTTTTTTCAATTGGAACGTTTTATATTTCTTTCAGTATCGGACACCAAACGCGAAATATCTAATGTTATTGTGATAATACTTAGTTTTGTTATGTAAGTATTATTTCTCGGTTTGGCTTTAAAAAGAGTGTTATATTTAAAACAAATCCGCCTATTCATAAACATAGTGTTTAATACATCGTATAGAATATTATAAACTTTATTCCAACGTGAGTCCGCGGCTGTTACTCCATTTCCTCTCGATATCCGTTACACATACGCTCGATATCAGGTCAGCCTCAGATATTTTCATTTGCATTTTCATGATATTCATGAAAGAAAAATAAAGTCATTCCTTATGTCACGAAATAGGCTCAAATACAAATATGAAATCTCAGAGGAATCTGAGGGAAAATATTACATGTCTTGGGATTTCATTGCGACTACGAGAAAGGTTGGGTAAGTGGTGGTTTTATATGTTGGCTGTGAGCATCTAAAGATGAAAATAGGCCTTTGTAAGTAACACTGTTTATTACGTTTTGACAAATGCTTTTGACGTATAGTGTTCTTATATTTAAATTGTACTGTTTTACTTGTTTGTAGATGTTCAGTTCTATTTAACATATTCTACATTGAAGAACATAAACCTGACCCTGCCTTGAGACATATATTATTCAAATATATCATTAAAAGGTATGTCTTTGAGGAAATAATAAGAAAACTGTGTGGGGAGTGGGAGAACCAGCTGTAGATAAGAAGCTTAAACCCTTTATATTAGCGTTACGTAGGTGATACAAGCCATTCTACCCAAAACATCATTTAATTTCAGTACATTTAAAAAAATATATAATTTTATGTTTCGTTTATAAAACAAAAGAGAAATATAAATATAACGTCCACTAAGTCTCTGCATTGCGCTCCATAAATAATTCTTATTCAAGCAACAATTCTGTGCAATATTATTCATAAAAAAAGTTTCATAAATGTTCATATGCGAATAAATAAAAATATTCTTGCAATTCAGCATATTTTGTATTCACACTCGTACCTTCATCAATTATAAATAATGTTTTGGTCATACTATTTCTATCATTTGGCTTATTGACAAATCACACCGATAGATTCTATCCTAGTAAGGAACAATTACAGGGTCATATTGATGTCCGACTTTCAAAACATTTTTCTACAAACGAGAAATTATTATAAAATTTGCAACCGAGTACTAATTGATGCCAAAACTTAAAGCAATAAAATCTAATATCTAAGACAATACAAACTAGAATCGCATGATAATTAATAACTATACAGAAATTGTAAGAGTAATGTTCAAGATTTTCCTTAGTATATTACCAGTATTCCTGTTACTTTACGACTACTTCTAAATCGGAGATCTATTTGACTAGTTTAATTGTTTTAATGTAACTAACAGAAACACAAACGATATATTGCATTTTTGTTCAATTGGGCTTATTTGATTACTTTGTAGACTAATACCTCTCTTAAAGATTAGTTAGTCGATCGGAATTCAAGTAATGGACACGAACCTTTTTGGCAGCCTAGGTAACATTAAAATTCTGTTCTCATTCTAGTTCGTGATTCATTTCACTCCCGTTGACCGTATTTGATTAGAATTCATCAATTTGGCCTATAAATTACGCAATCGGACTAAAAAACAAATTAGAAAAAAATAGTAAAGATTTAATAATATTTCATAAAAGTAAAATAAAATGTTCATTAGAATATGTATATTCAACAGCGGATAGCACTTTTTTTTAATATTATTTAAAAATATTAAAATTTCTTAATCATGTAAATAAATGCTAAATTATATTTTTTTAATTACGTTTCATATTAACTCTTAAGACTGTTTCGTTACTGATTGACTTCGATCGCTCCGGAACAATTGTATCATTTGATGAAGGTCTTTAATAGACACACATCACGTCTTTAATTCATCAATATTCATGTCTTTTACCGATCAAACTTTTATCAGCCCTAAAGTCGTTTACGATCGATTCCTTTAAGCTGAGTTCCGATTTAATTTACTAATACGGACTTTTCGATACAATTTGATAGAAAAAGTTTGATGTTTCTAAATAATCTGTATCAGATACGCCCATCATCACATTTTTGTTTTAGCTTATTCTAAGTTCACTTTTTATGTTAGATATCTTAGTTTTTTAATCTGTTGTCTTTTTGTCCGTCACATGCAATAATTGTAATACTTAAGTGCTTAAAGTTATTACTTACCTAAACCTACGTTACAAGTCTCACCTAAAAATAATTGATGAAATAGTAAAAAGGTGTTGGAATTAATTCTTAGACGTTTGATAAGAGATGGCGTGGTTATCACAGTGTTCTGTTTTTACCTTCAAAAACAAATTGATCGTAGAGTAGCTGTTATTAGGTATAGTTTTGACGTCGCAGCTTATTTTTAATTGTCAATAACAACAAGCTTTTTAATTATGTCGAAATTTATACCAAATAAAGTGGTTTTGCGGGGAGTTTTATTATATTATTTTAATATGAACAAAAGTGCTGCAGAAAGCCATCGCATTTTAGTAGAAGTTTAAGGTGAACATGCTTTAGCTGACCAAACGTGTCGGAAATGGTTTGCGCGTTTATAGAGTGATGATTTTGATTTAGACGACAAGGACAAAAACCTGGACAGCCAAAAAAATTTTAAGATGAAGAATTGGAGGATTTACTCGAAAAAAAATCGTGTCAAACACTTCAAGTCAACATCTTTGGAAGTTGATTCATCTACGATAGGAAAAAACCTTGAAACTTTGGAAATAATCCAAAAGGAAGGAAATTGGGTGCCATATGAATTAAAACCGAGAGACATTGAAAGACGTTTTATGACCTGTGAACTGCTGCTTGCACGGTAACAAAGAAAAAGTTTTCTACATCGTATTGTTACTGGCGATGAAAAATGGATATATTACGACCTCATCTGGCGAAACCAGTGAAAACATACCCTGGGAACATTGAAATGGGAAGTTTTAACCCACCCGCCGTATTCTCCGGATATTGCCCTTCCGATTACCACTTGTTTCGATCTATGGCTCATGGTTTATCAGGGAAAAAATTAACATCTTATGAGGATTGCCAAAATTGGATCGATTCATGGATTGCCTTCAAGAACGAAGAGTTTTTGAAAAATGGGAAAAAGTAGTGGCAAGCGATGGGCAGTATTTTCAATAAGGTAAGTTTTTATTTTCATTTCAAATAAATCGTTATTTTTTAATAAAAAACGCGACGAATTAGTTCCAATACAAATATTTTTATAAAAAGTAAAAAAATCACTATATCTCATAATACATATGAAAATTCTTACTCATAATTATTTACAATTTATCTCAACAATTACTCATTCTCAGTCAGAGCCGATCTTTGAATAACTCTGATATAATATCAATTTACTCTTATTGGAAATTCTCTCAACGATAATAAAATATAAATCTAATAAGTGGTTTCCCGGGCTAACACAATTTTCATCACAAGACTGAAACTGTTCATTTGTTTAATTATTTTCTAAAATTCAATTTGTTTTACTAAATTGGTTTTCATTCACGAAACATCTACAAGTTGAAAGTTACTCTAGCACTATTAATTGAATTGAAAATATTGTGGTCCCTCTTTAAATAATGAAAGATACAAGAACAATTGATTGAAATAGAAGTTGGTTTGATTTTATTTATATATTTATTGGCACTTTACCTCATCTGCTCGTGATCATGGTTACTGTACCGTAACCAAAAAGTTGGGTGAAATATAATATTAAAAATCGAGTATTATATGTGAAAATCGTAGTTTAATTTAAACAAGCAACTTTTTTTTTCATAGTAATTAAACTAATTCAATATAACAATAACCATATACATTCCTGAATTACGAGATCTAAGATTTTCGCGAGTATTCATTAAATGAAACTAGTATTATTCGGATTTACTACGCGGATTTTATTATTTAAAAACTACATAATCCCGACGTTTCGGTTACTTTGCAGCAACCGTGATCACGGGCAGACGAGGTGTGAATGTCTGTCAGTTGGTCCTTGTTATTTATCATCTACCGCCATCGATTTCTTAATTCTCTGGCGTACCGCTCTGGATGCCGGCAGAATGCGCTCACGGTGTCTTGAGGTCCTGCGGTGTGGTTACGGACATGGGATTATATATTTTTAAGAACGGGGTCCCAGGTGTTTGATAGATTCCAGCCATCTTCTTTATTGAAATTGGGATGTTTTTTAATTTCAATAGCCTCGCGAATTAATCTCGGTATATACTTGTCTTCCCGAGCGAGGATTTGAAGTACACATACGGACAGGTACCTCAATGGTAACTCACACCACCACCCTATCCAGTTAGCTACCGTTGGCAAATCTTTGTTACAGAGAGCCCAACACCTTTGTGATGCTGACCACCTAGAGGCCGAGCTGCAGCATGTAAAATATGCTCTCATCATCAACAACCTGCCCGTGCCTCGCCAGCATCGCAAGAACCACCTGAAGCCACCCACAGTTGAACGACAACCTGCGATACTACCATATGTGAAGGGAGTTACTGACAGAATAGGCAACATTTTGAAGAAGGTTTCCATTAAAACTATTTACAAACCACATAAGAAAGTGAGCCAATTCTTGAGACCAATCAAGAGTAACATTCCTTTGCAACAAGCGGGTGTATACAAACTCGATTGTGATTGTGGCTTGTCATACATTGGACAGACGAAGAGGAGCATCGGTACAAGGGTTAAAGAACACATCTCAGACATCAAAAATAGGCGCGCGTCGAAGTCAGCAGTGTGTGAACACACAATGGACAAACCAGGCCACTACATTCGGTTTTATAAACCTCAAATCCTCGCTCGGGAAGACAAGTATATACCGAGATTAATTCGCGAGGCTATTGAAATTAAAAAACATCCCAATTTCAATAAAGAAGAAGGCTGGAATCTATCAAACACTTGGGACCCCGTTCTTAAAAATATATAATCCCATGTCCGTAACTACACCGCAGGACCTCAAGACACCGTGAGCGCATTCTGCCGGCATCCAGAGCGGTACGCCAGAGAATTAAGAAATCGATGGCGGTAGATGATAAATAAGAGGACCAACTGACAGACATTCACACCTCGTCTGCCCGTGATCACGTTTGCTGCAAAGTAACCGAAACGTCGGGATTATGTAGTTTTTAAATAATAAAATCCGCGTAGTAAATCCGAATAATACTAGTTTCATTCCTGAATTTTTCTTCATTTTAAGAAAGTTTTTATTTATATAAATCACGACGTGAGTTCTCGAACGCCGTATTTTTTAAATATCCCTTTCTTCTTTCCATAGTCGTAACATTATCCTCGCTCCGTATAGATAACTTTCACATTTGAAAGAAGATGAAGATAAAAGACAGCCATAAAAATCTTCCATTTCCGATATCAAAGTGTAATCTCATCGTTCAAAGCCAATAACTTTACCTCTATATTTATTTAGGTGATTTTCTAATAATAACAACAATATTCTGTTTTAATTTTCATTATAATTTCAGTTATCTTTAATAGAATTATTAATTAGTCATAGCAACAGTTTTGTTTTCTTAGTTCCTTTACTATTGTTTTTATGTTGTGTTGTAATTTATTTGGCCAAAAAATCAAGAACGTTAACCTCTAGCCTGTGATGTCCCCAACTAATGCAATAAAGGTTAGTTGATTTTGTCACTTTAATGTTTAATTAAAATTAAATGTTAGAAAATTTGCGATCTCATCTACTATTTCACTATACGATGAATGCTGTATTTTATATCTATAGAACGACATCTATGATACCATAATATCTTTTCTTATCTTTGATCTTTTTGTATCATCTGTACTTCTTTTACTCGCACTTTAGAAATTAGAAATTTTAGGCCGTGTTTTAAGCCCTAGAAACTAATATTTTAGTTTTGTAAGTTGCTAATTCATATTCATCATGGGCTTTAAGTTTTTTACTTGATACGATATAAAAAATCTTTTCTAGATATATTTAGCTAGTTCGCTTAAATTTCCTTTGAGTTACAAATTGTCGTTACCTTATGAGTTTTCATAACATTTCTTGAGGGCCTCTTATCTTGGACTTGATGGTAATAGAAAGGTATTCAGATAGTGCAATGCTTTGATAGCATCGACAGTAGACTGCTTATGTCTTATATTTGTGCTCTCATGGTTTTTTCTATGATCAAATTAATAATGTAAGATTCATTAAATATTAATTTATTATTTGAATTGTTACTCATTAGGAAGGTGTTTCTTTCAAGATGAAATATGACGCTGCCAACTTATTTTTCGTCCTATGCCTATATCAGAGTAATATCTATTTTTATATTAACCCCCAAGTTACAATGTCAATAAGAAAAAAATTCAAATCAGAAGCAGACATTTTATTTTAATTTCATTAATGAGATCTAAGGCTTTTGCGAGTATTCAATGAAATAAAACCAGTTTCTCATCTCGTCTGCCCGTGATCACGGTTGCTGCAAAGTAAAAATAATAAACGTAGGGAGTGTGTAGCTTAAAATAATTACAAACGCGCAGTAAACCCGAAAACTATTACTTTTATTTTAATTTTGTTATCAGTAAAACAAAACATAACACCTTAAATACTGATGAGGTAATAGAAACGTAAAATCTTTTTACTCTTTTATCATTCACCGCTTTATACTGACTAAAACCAATGAATAGATGATTAAATTAACACATGATTAAACTCTTGTTCCCTTCTTGGTGCAATACTATACCTAACATTGTTATTTCGTCACATAAACTTTAGCATTAAAAGCTTGCTGCTTGAAAAGTAGCTTCTAAATCAGTCTTAGAAATATGTTGTAATCCAGTGATTGAGAAATACCAAACTCTTGTACTTATCCATCAATTATAGTGTAATCAATATTATAGTCAATGAAGAGTGTCTGATTTAAATTAATTTTATATATGAACATACACACAACAGGAAAGATTGTTTAATAAGCCACCTATGCTAATCTCTCCTTTCATTTTTATTACAAAATCAAGAACATTATTTTTGTGAAGAAACTTAATTAAATTTAAATTGTAGAGCCCCAAAAGCGAACAGATCCCTTTTGTCATCCATTCAATAAATAATAATCGAATGAATAAAGAGCTTTACAAACATATACAAACGCAGAGGCAACTACAGATACTTTAGTAAGTCAATTAATGGCCTCGATCTGTGTTCAAAACGCATCACAATTTCAGCGTTCCAGTTTTCAATATTGAAATCAAGTTACAACGATTTTATTTGAACCGAAGCTACATAAGTGGACGCGGCAATAAAACCTTCAATAATAAATTTCTTCGAATTAAAAGTTGTGACTGAATTAAATCAAAACAACAAAATATTTGATTTCATAACAGAGACGGAGTTGTAATTGCGGTATTTAATAAACTAATAAAGTAAGTCTCATAAACTATAAAAGATTGGATTACCATTAAAATTATTCTTATCTATACTATCATGTATCTATAGATTTAGATTGTCTTGAATAGTTAGTAAAAATGTAATCAATTTTAATCTTAATCTATTGAACTACATTTTTTAAGAAGAGCGATGCGAATCAGTTACCAAACCCTACAAACGCCTGTTATAGTCGGAGACATATTTTTTACGCCTTTTAGATTGCTTTAGCTTTCATCACTAGGGGACAGGTACAAAAAAAGTGTCGAAAATGCACCTTTGGAGTCAAATTCATAAATAAAGAAAAATTCTCGCTCTTTGATTCGTTTTTTAAAGCTATTAAAGAAAAGGACCATTCTATATGATATTCGTCTCGATGTGGCTAACCATGTCATTGTTTCCGGTGCAATTCAGAAACGTGTTAGTGCCACAAAGGTACGATATGGTTTTGGAATTTGAACTCCTAACTTCAAGAGACAAACTCCTAACTTAAAAAGACATAGTAACCACTAATTTGTAATTAGTGTTCTATACATATAATAAAAATGTATTTATAATCATTTTTACAGTTCTTTTATTTATAACATCTTTCAAATTACTGGATTTAAAATAATAATAACATGATGTTTATGACACGGGCACCCCATCGCTGGGTTCACCCCTTCGGTGACCTTTACTACCCTAACAGACCAGGGGCGTGCACTGAGATTTGAGCTAGAATTGGCAGAACATATAACTGTATGTTATTTTACTTAAACAAACATCACCAGCACACAGCTCAGTATTCACAGATGAAATTATCACAATACCTAAATAAAATCCGTTATTAAATAATTCTAATTTATTCACTTAAAATAACAAAAACAATTTTAAAACGGTAAACCGGCTAAATTAAATAGTCCCTTAACAATAAACGGTACAGATCTCATTACTTACAACAGTCTCTCAATGATCATAATAATTCTTAAGCTGATATAGCGGTCGGTGGACAAGATATGTGGACGGTGAAAATGAATGAACTGACTGCTCTCAGTACGAATGTTCGCAGAGATTTACAATTCTATTCCATTCATGATTCGTTACTGCGCCATGCATGTATTAAACACCAACTTCATGGACCACCCGCTCCTGTCGCCACCTCCCAGTCAATGTAACTGTAATCGATTCTATTCGCTGCTTATTCTCCATACAAATAGGTCACGTCGAACCTCGTGTTGTATTCAGGAAATGATGGTAGGTATCGATAAAAACTTATTTATGTGGTATGGCTTGAAAGTCACCGCTTCTCGCAAACGTTTAAAAAGTCGTGTAAGACATTTGATTGATTATGACGGAATCATTTGTTTTTGTCGTTTCCCGTTTAACTTTTATTTAAATTAATTTTGCTTGTTTTTCTTTTGTGACTCTGATAGAAGCTGTTACATTCACTCTTCCATATATCGTTCAAATTATATTTAAAACAAATACCCCTGATACCTATGTAACTACCTTTTCTAAGACTGACACTTTTTCCGACGTCATGGACAATATCGTATTTTTTATTTGTTTTTGAAGGGATTTCTACATTATAAAAGAGAGACGAAACCTCTTAGCATTCAAGGGATCCGTGCGGGCGCCGCATGCCGGGTCCATCGCGAACAAAGTTAACGTTAAATTATGTAACTTCATTTGATTCTACAACATCAGAAGATTGTTTGGTATATGCGTGTGTGTATGTTTGGTGTATGTGTGCGTGTGTGTTTGTTTTATGTAAACCATTATTTTCCATAGTAGTCTGTGTTATCCTGTTTTTGTAAAAATGTAACATTTTAGTTTTATAGTCGTTCCTATGACGTGAAGCGACTGTAACCATAGTACTAGCATTTACAAAAGCAGTTGAATAAAAAAAATGCCTTTATTGTTTTTTTTCGTCACAGAGTTGGGCAGTTATTTTTTAGTCTTATTCAAAAGTCCGCTAGGTCTAGCGAAATAAATGTATTAGAGTATAAGCTATTTCCGGCGGCAATTCATCGACCAAGTTAACTCATAAAAGATGTTTTCCTGCAAATTTAAAAGTAGCGGGGACTAACAAAATACGATCGATTCATAAATTTATTAATGTGGAGTTAAATTTTAATTAGAAATAAAAGATGTGGTTTGCAAATCTCATTCCTTCCTTAAGTTATTCCTTCCTATTCTTTAATTATTACATCATTATATTTGGTGACTAGAATTTTACTTATAAAATTTGTTTGTGCAAGGAACACTTAATTTTTTTTTAATTAAGTATAAAAAAATAAATATAAATATTACGTTAAGCACATTAATAAGTTTGCAGAACTAAAATGGAGAGATAGCTCGACGAATTATGGGCGCTATAAATCATTGATGTAAGAAGATGGGGCGGGGCTGGTATGACTTGTACCAAAAAAAAAAAATGATTCCAAAGGGATATAAAAAGTATAAAGGTTAGTTGATTATGGTTAATATAGTATTATAAGCAACCCCCCCTCTTTGACTTATGAAAATACCCTCTAATTATTTTGAAAAAGATCTGTAGTCTTGTATCGAGCCTTTTAATTGCTTGTGAACGGACGGAACAGTCGGAGCTCTGTAAATTCGGCAGCGTGAGTCATTTTATAATCAGATCGTTAGATTCTGTGCGGTATCAATCATCAATGTGTATTAGGGTGATTAATAAACCTATTACTTTAGTTATTTCATTAATTTGTAAGAATTATTAAATTGTTTAGTTTGTTATTAGTTTTTTATTTAATTTATTTATTCTTCTGAACCTTAAAGTATGATATAAAATATACCACTACAATATAACTTGTTTCGCAGAATACATAAAACTTTTCCTTTCTCATCCTATTTTCTTTGAAAGCAAATACATTTCAACACAGTAAACAGTCAATACTATCGCGATACTACGAGATAAGATAAACGTTGGAAGCTTGTGGGAGGTTTGTGAATATTTGAAGTGTCTGAATAAGTCAATACAGAGATAAATATACAAAGATATCAAAAAGGGACATTAGGTAATGGGATATATCGTACCTAATATTTGTTTTTCATTATTTTATATGTTTAACCTTATACACGAATATATATAGTTAAATTATAAGCATAAGAAAGTCTTCTAGTAAACACATAAACGTGTTGTAAGAACCATATTTATCTTACCGACATGTTGCTCAAATATTTATTCTATATTGTATTGTGTTATAACAGACGACCATGGTCTTATATAATATAAATATTATTGTTTGAAATAATAGTTAAATTTAATAAAGGACCTGAATTATGTAGCATTTCAACTATAGTTGTTTATAAAAATTTTACTCTACTGAAATTCAATTATGGATAATACTAAACCTTAAATATTTAGTATCTCATAAAACGACTACTTGAGGGAAGAAGTCTTTTAAAGTGAAGTCTTATTTAAAATTTCTAGTATCGTTTAAAAACCAGACAGAATTATTGTCACTGTCTATGATCAAAACAAAATTTTCATACTCTATTCTATAAAAGTAATCATAACAGTTTTATAGAAGATAATATTTGATGTAATTGAACAGAGCTGGAGTAAAAAGTTCTATATTATTCGATAGTGATTTTGTAATTTAAAAAAGTGTTTGTATACCTATTGTTTATGAAAATATTAAAATACGATCTATGTTTATCTGCGACGACATGGATATTTAGTCGTTGATTTTTGATTATTCATAAATAAAATAAAGTTTGAGTATTTTATTGTCAGAACTCGACAGAATTGTAATCATCTCGCACGAATAACATTTTGCTGGTGCTATATATTCGAAAGCATTTAGGGAGAAATGTATGTAGAAAATATTGCTTAGTAACGAGCTGACTTGTAGAAAACCTCGGCGTTCTGAATACAATCGTGAAGGAACAATATATAACATTTGGAATAAAATATATATCTCGAATAAATGATGTTGCAATTATTTCATATAAGACGTTCAAATGAGTAATGTTAACGGGAACCGTAGAAAGATCAGATAGTAAGATTAAATCTTTAAAGAAAATATTTTTTAATTAAAAAAAGAAAAACCTTCATCATAATATTTAAATTGAGTTTAAAAATTAAATGACGTATATTTTTTCTCAAAATCAAGAGGTACCATTAAGGAAACAATGTAAAACTACCTCCAAACAGAAATTAGATATCAGTTACATAGTTTATAAAAAAACAAGTTACTCAGCCTCTATACCATAGAAAAATGTGAGATCCACGTAATAACAATTGAATTTAATTATTCAGTCAAAGTCTAATGAGGGACATCTTGTCTAACATAATGACGTTATAAACAAAACCCAGCCATGTATTATAGTTACTATATCAATATAAAAAATATTTCATTTATTAAAAACATATATCAATTCGGCCATCGCATCAAATCACAATGTCTTCCACGAGTAATACATACATTTTATATATTATTAGATTGTTTAGGAAGAGCTTCGAAAGCTCAGTTTTGTTTTACTTTGTTTGATAACTATGTTAATTATATATTAATAGTTAGGAAAAAAATATTACAAAATACACATTTTAAAAGGGAAAATGAAATGAATGTCTCCATTAAATGAATTTTCTTTAAGATATCCTATTAAAAGTTTACTTGCGGAACTATTGATAAAATTTATATATCAAAGACAGAAGTCAAGGAACACTTACAAACATCTCATAAACTTTTCAAAAGCTTTACAAAGTTAATTGAACGTCTTATTTACTTTCATACAATAAAATTTGTTATTCAAATTTTACATTTAATTGAGAGAGTATTTATTTTTAAATAACAGTTATTCCAGTACGACAAATATAATTCAGAACTGAAAATAAAATCTTAGCCTTTGCATTTATGTTAAACTATCAGGACGGTGGCTATCAGAATTTAGAAAAATATTAAGTAAGAACTGTGTCCATCGAGAGGCACCTAGTTCCAATTTCAAGGTCCACAATGGACTACATTCTAATTTAAACATAGTCCATCACGATTTCAAGACGGCGAAACCTTTCTTGCTTTTTCTGACTGAGACGGAAATATCATGAACGTGACTAGACTTGAACTCCCTTTCTCTGTATTTTGAAAATTCAAGAATAATCCCCCTAAAAATCAGAAAAAGTTTAGGTGTTTTTCTCTGGGAGGCCGACATGTCGAAAGAGGAATAGTTAAGTAATTATTAAGGGAGTAAAGTCTTATGACTTTCCAAAAATCCGGAGATAATGGCTAGAACAAGACAAATTTTACACCAAGACAATTCTTACATAAAACATAGTTTGGTCTCCGCGTGGAGTACATTTCCCACACCTGGTCTGGGGCCTCACAATACAATCTACATCCACTTGACTCCCTACAAAGCCGAGTTATTTGAATCATCAATAACCCCAATCTTATAGACCAAGCAAGTAATGATGTTGTAGACGTTCATAGGTGACGGTAACTTTTATCACCAGATGTGTGGTTAACTCATGCGGCACTTTACTGGTATAAAAACGGTAAATTATATTAAGAGTATCCTCCATTATATTATACCTTCACAGTATAAGCACATTTATATCTACGTCCGGATTAAAGCCACATCGATCTTCATTACTTTGGTAATTATTAATATTTTCAACCTGGACTCATTAAGTGATCATTGAAATATTAATCTTTGTTATTATTTTGTCCGTCCGGGTATTTATCATAATTATATTATAAACACCGAGCACAAGGAGCATGAAAACAGTGACTCGTAAGTTAAATTAACTATGACGCTAATTATATAATATTCTATTGAGTTCAGTCAAAGGTTTTATACTAACATTAGTATATTTTGACGGATGTATTAAAAAGATTCTTCACGAATAAGTTTGAACCTATTTTCCTGGAGTGATGGTTTGCAGAGACCAAACCTCTCAGCATTCCATAGAATCTCCGAGCGGGTGCCGGGTCCATCGCGGAGAGGAGCTTTAACAGTGTCTGGGACTTGCGACTCAGGTGTAGGCCCATACTAACACGTATACTAAAAGTTTAATGAGAAGCCACGGACAGCACGACGGTGTGGTTGACAAAGTAATTTATTCTCAATATACCCTTCTAGGCTCGTGAAGATAGATTATTATTCTAGACTCTTCATTAAAATTTTGTTTACATTATAATTTAACAGGAAAATGTTCCGGCAGGCTTTAATCATAAACTTTCATATAAAAAACATCTGAAATATTTAATTATGAAATTATACACTATAATACCTACAGCAAAAAAATAGCAATACAAAATCTTTAACTGGTTCTCTGCAACTTTACTAGAATTTAAAATGTTTGCTAATTTAAAAATTACATGTAAAATAAAATATATTTAAATAGCCATAACCACTTTAAATTTATACATCAATAATAGTCTTGTAAATAAGTGTATTATTTCTATGGAATATTAATATAGAAAAATGTTATAAATTTATGTTAAATTATGTTTAACATTCAAATAAATATTCAGAATAATAGAGTAGTGCATTGTTACTAGACAATTATTTATAACTCGCACTGCAGCGGCTTAGCGGGTGTTTAATTCCTAAAATTTCCTTTTGTGTTTAAGCCAACTGAGAGCGATTTATTGCATGTAACTATAGTAACGAAATAAAATGTAACACAATCTCACAAACTGAAACTTACAACAAGCAAAACAGATTCATTTGTGTAATAATATAACGTGTACAATTTGAGTACACAAGAGAAATGAGAAGCGAGCTAATAACATGCCACGCCACAATTCCCACAAAGCGCTGCTGCAGATTCACAATCATCTCACCACACGTACATTGTCTTTGATACTCATCTTATACTAGATTTAAGGAAATATAGTTTCATCGCTTATTTTCAAATAGATTTAAAAATCAACCCTGTGAACTATTTAAGCTTCTGATTCACATTTTCATATTTAAATTGCAGTTGTATTTTATGTTATTACAAATACCGTAATTTATTGAGTCCGCGCCAGTACAGTAGGTGAAAACATCCATTACAGAACAATCAACGCGGCTTATTTTTATTTGCTTCATAAATATGAATATTTTTTTGTATTTGCTTTTTCTTTATAGTTTTTTACATTTAGGGATATTTATTAACAACTACTAACTTTTTAACCATTTTGATCTTATGACATTCTTGTAACAATAAGTTACAATGTTGTTGAAAGTTATTTTTACGGTTAATATATTATTAAAATAAAAAACAAACAATTAAGTTTGTCTGTGATGTAGTGAATTAAATACAGAAAAATAAGAAATGTATTCTACTCTTCATGGTAGGTATAAGACATGTATGTTTTGTTTCATTAGAATGTGTGCGGCGTTCAGAATTGGATTGCTGTAATAGCCACACAATTGGTTGAAGCGTCTGAATAGCTTTCAATATCGTTATCAGGTCAATTATATGGTTTTGACCCAGGGTCTAGGATTTGTCGTCAGCTATTAGCAACAACTCTGATATTAACAATTAAGTCACTGTCCTGCAGAAGCAATAATAGTATTTACCTAACGAAAAAAATAGAAAACTTGTTCATTAAAATTAACAATTATGAATATTTTTGCAATTTTGTTTACAATTTTTTTTTAACTTTTCGATGGAAATCTTATTTTCTTTTTATTTCGTTTCATTGTCTTTAAGAAATATAAAAAAAAGTGTATGTTTGAGGTATTGATAAAAAGGGGATCTTGCTTTTACTTTTATTCCCATTGGATAGGCACACCAAGGGATTTTAACTTTAAAGCCAATATATGACTACTTGTTTATTGAATAGTTACTTCAAGTTTGATAATAAAAAAAAAAGGAAAACAATAAAGACAAAACCAAATAAATAAAACTAGCAGTCAGTGCCAAGAGAGGTAAAAGGGGTGAGTCATATGGTTAAGGACATCATAGAGTTTGTTTTGCCCTATTATAAGAGTATGCTATTAAAACAAACTTAATTTTTATAAAATGAAAACATAATCACAAAATAACAAAAGATATTTTCATATTTTATATTTTGACATTCTAAGGCCGCCATTTTGAAATGACACTCAGGACAATGTTTGGATCAACCAATGGTAACCAAGAAAAGAGGTGAAGGAGAAATCTCTTGTTATTTCTAAAATATTTGATGATTTTGTTTTGATTAATGTTTATACAGCCCATGCTACAGAAAGTCTTTGTGCTTATTATAAAAATAACTCTATTTATAATGTTATCCGATTTTTAGACTTATATTTTATTATATTCAACCGTTATCCAGGAATGAGTCTGTCTTTGTTTTTGACAGTCATATTGGCATATGTTTGGTTGGTCAGAAGTTTCTTTTTTATTTTAAAATGTATTTACACTTATTTTAACAAAGAGTTCAACAGCAGAGTGGCGCAGTGGAAGCGTGCTGGGCCCATAACCCAGAGGTCCGTGGATCGAAACCACGCTCTGCTAGAAACGTCCACTTTTGGGCCTGTTTTAAATAAGTATGACTGTTGTTTTTAATATGAAGTAATAAGCTTAGAGATTAAAATAATTGTAAAAAATAAGAATCATACTACATACAGTTTGCGGTTGCAGTCATAAATTAATAAGAGTTGTCGCACCGTATACGTATTTATAAGGATAAAGGAATATTACTACGCACTTTTATAAAACTCAAATTGTATAAATCACCAACTTAAAAGTACATACATAATTATTGAATTTTTTTCTTTCTGATAACTATTGCCTGTAAAATTTTTTAAACAAAACAAAATTCTATCCGTTAGATGAAGTAATAAAACATAGGATTTGGTGAATATTTTTTATAAAACTTTGTTAATAATTTTAAAGGAGAATATTAAAATAAGTGGCTTATTTTATACAGAATTAAAGCAGTGAGCCGGCGAGTGAGCGAACGAGCGCGAATTAGACTTCATCAACATAATATCGTATCGACTGCAAGAGATCACTTTGTGGATGGAATCTTAGTGTTTTATACATTTTACAAATATTTATAATTTACAATTTTATGTAAGCTGTTTACGTTTGTTTACCTTTGTTAAAGTTTTAAGCAGGATATTTAATTTATTAAGAGCATCTCAAAAGATGAATAATATTATAAAGTCTAACCAATAGCACATACTAGTAAAAACAGTGCTTTCGCTGTCAACGAACATTGATAACAGTCTTATAAGTATATCTCAAAAGTAAATTAACAAAGTAATGTTAAAGTATTTGGGTAATTCATTTAATTAGAGGAAATATATTTGATTGCAACATTGCTGGGGAAAGAAACACTTCGCACATAATTTTTTCCTTAGTTTAATAATTTATCCCCATTGGCAACATTGAAACTCATTTCTGTTAATTATTACAGTAGTAATATCGTGAATAGAAAATAAGCCAGTGGATTCTTAATATGAGGAAAAGTTTAACATTCATGTAAAATAAAGTTTCATATTAAAATAATCGGAATGAGGCTGCAGCTCATAGTTGCTAGGGAATTATTTAGAGCGAGTAATGCAGCGGCTTAGCGGGTATTTAATTCATAAAATTTTCTTTTGTGTTAAGTCCTTCTGACGGCCGCCTCTTTATGTAACTATGATAATGTAATTAAATTTAAAGTGGGTTTGTTCAGACGAGTAAAACAAACACATCTGTGTATAATAATGAAGGCAATTTGACTACAGAAGAGAAATTGGATACAGGCTCATAACAGGCCACAATTCAAACGAAGCGTCGCTGTAGATTCACAATCATCTCACCAAAAGTGCATTCATTGTCTCTGATTCTCATGCTACAACATAGGATTTTAAAAGTTTATTTTTTTATGTAAAATCTATTGGTCCTTATAAAAATATTATAAATTTATAAATGTATTTTGATAATTTAAAATGCATGAACATTTTATTAATTTTAATATTTTAAGTTTATCATCATAAACACCGTTGATATCTGAGACTTTATGTATATCTTTATAAATTTAACTCACAAAATTGTTTGTAACTGATATAATATAACCAATCCATTACATCTTGATATCTCAGTCAACGATGTACCATATTTATTATAACACTGAATATTAACATTATAGTTTACGTGTACATATACATTTATTTAATTCTTTGTCGTATTCTGATTCAATATAATATAATAATAATATAAAACATATTTATCTTTCTTGGAAATGTATTATCTGAAACTATATTGCAGTTATTTCACACGATTGAAAAGTTTTGAAGTATTTCCTGTTTATAATTAGATTATATAATTCTGAAGCAAAAAGAAATGAAAAAAAAACTATTTTGCTTTTTTGGTCATGGAAAACTTTGCCTACAGCATTTATTAGAATTAATATATATATTATTGGAAGTTAAGTGGCTAAAAATACTTTTCCTCTTTGAATAAATTTTTATATGCTTTAATTAAATGTTATGGGAAAAGAATACACATCGGTTAAAATATTCAGTCACATTATTAGTGCATCCCACATTTATTCCATACATTATTAACATGTCGCATTACAGTCGGCCATGGAGGATTGGTAAGAGGGAGGAGACTGGGTCAAGTAGCCAAAACAAATATGATGACAAAAATGGCTCGCTTTGTTTGAACATGTATCATTTATATTCACACTCAAATATAGTTGTGATTTTTTAATATGCCACTATTATTTAATTGATATTTTTCCATTATATATTATTCCATTTTTGCATTTATTTATTTAGAGTTAAAATAAATAATTTTTGTACTTGAAATTTCTTGATACCATTGAATTACAAAGGTTTTTAAAAATCATACTACACTTTTTATACACCGTCTCTAAGTTCTAGTTTACGGAATTATTTATTTCCATTTTATAAATTTTATATGAAACATTTTTATTATAAATAAAACTACCTCCCATGTGTTATTAACGTTATGTGGAAATTGATTACTAAAACTAAAACTACGAACTAGCAAATAGCGTTGCGTCTCCGGCAGCACTAGGATATGAAGTGGATATTGGGTGGAAATGGATTTGAGCCACACGTTGATTACTGAAACATGTTAATAGTTCGAAGAAGACATGTATTTAATTAGAACGCCAGCACTAGGTCAGTACATTCATACATTATCTATTTAATCTCTCACACATATATCAATAATAGAAAAGCCACCTTGATATCTGTTTGTCCGTTTTAGCACACTAAATATAGAAAAGCGTTTTAATACTGAGTTTAATATCATTATTAGTTGAAGTCATAATACCGTGACAAAAGCAAATACATACGATTTGTTTTATTGAATGTGTGCGGCGTTCAGAATTGGATTGCTGTAATAGCCACAGAATTGGTTGAAGCGTCTGAATAGCTTTCAATATCGTTATCAGGTCAATTAAACGGTTTGACCCAGGGTCTAGGATATGTCGTAAGCTATTAGCAACTACTCTATTATTAACAGTTACATTATTCGATGGTCAAATAATTCGACCTGCAGAATGTTCTTTTAAAAATGTTCTCACTTAAGGTTCACAGATAGAGATAGGGATGCTCCCGCAATATTTTACCTTAATTTTGAACTATATGTTTTTATTTAAAATTTATTTTCTTTTTGACTATGAGAAAAATAAGAAAGAAAATAATGTATATCACAAAAATAATAGAGGAGATCCTTTTTCTTCAAACGTATCATAAAAAAATAATTTTCAAAATGCAGGAAATGTTACTTATTGGATTCGAAATAATTAGTAGTCGGAAACGACGAGGGGAAGATCACAAAGGAAACAAGTAAGATTTCTTTACTGCATTTGTTACTTAATTGCATTTTTGATTATTTATTTAATATAAAACTTTAATATAAAAACAAAAGTTTTATTATAATATATCTGGAAGGATATGCTTTCCGAAATGTTAAAACTGTAATAGAGTAGCGTGGTGGGCAACCTCAGCAAGCACTAATGCTCGTAATCAAGAAATCTAAGCAGCAATAAATACTGTCTGTACGTGTATGTCTCGAATTTTCATTTAACTATTGATTTCCGTAATCGTAACCTTAAAGAATCCTAACCTACTTAATGTTTGTTATCGTATTCATTTTACTATTTTGTGAATTTCAAATTATCGTCGTTAGTGGGCCAGCTATCATGCTTATATTAGCATTTGATAGTTTGTTCTTAAAATTATTAGATATGATATGTTGAAAAAGTAAAAATTAAAGGATTTTTACTTCAACCACATCCACTAGGACTTTATAAACTAAAACATTATTAAAAGTTAAGGTTATTTATATATACGTAACCTGGCGTCTCCATTTGTACTTTTATGGCCCGAACAACTCGCCCTCCAGCCTGTAATATTAATTTTTTTATATGAAACAATCGTCTTTACGAGCATCCCGCTATGTATATACATTAACAATAATTTTACCGCTTTTTATTTGTATTTCAAAACTGCTTCTAAAATGTTTCTTAGTGTATAAACAATTTGGGGGCCTTTTAAATCAAGAGGATTTTTTTTTAATTTAAATAACGCTCATTAAAATGCTGTTTTATTTCTCACAAAAATTGCCTGATGACCATATTGTCTTAGAATATTACTTAATCTCAATATAAGAAAAGTAGTCGCTTAAGAAACACGGCATAAAATTTTTGTATATTCTAATAAGTTATGTGTCACAGTGTCACAGACTATAGATGTCTCTGCCAGTTGGTTTTCATGTGTTCTTTGTTAGTATACATTATTTACTTCTCTATGAACTTAATTCCAAACTCCACTTGTAAAGTAAGTTGTCAGAAGTTCTTATGTATAATTAATTTCAGACACGTTAATAGTATTTTTGTAAACAGTTTTAAAAGTATAATAATAGTGTAAAAATGTCTGCAAGCAGATCATTAATCTAATCAATACTGAAATTAACTTGTAACTAAATTATTCAGACAACATGTTATGATGTAAGAATATATGTTAACTAACTGACATCTGCGTGCATAACAACTAAAGCGTTTGTCGTAATTATTCATGTCACTAAACAATTAGATAAAAACGCGTGACATTTAAAATTGTATAAAAAAAGTATAGAAGTAAGCTGTGAAACACTGGGTCCATCATGTGTTCTTAATAAATTAAAACAAACTACAATGTTAGAACAGAAAAAAAATGAAAAACAAAATCCCAACATTACTTTTTTTATTTAGTCGCTCCCAAAACTACACATTGTGTATAATATTGGATATATTTTTACTGATTCGTCTCAGTCGTCTTTTTAATTTAAAAATTATAATATATTAATTAATTCTTAATAAAAGTAATACTCCAATGTCCGTACGGCGTCAGGTTGTTACGTCAGGTTATTATAAAATGTATCTGATATTCATTAGAACGAAATACAATATTTTGAGACCAAACAAATGAAGAGATACTTCGCTCGTATTTCACAATACCTTTATACAAAATTGTTGCGGGAAGAGAAGTGCTCTCGATTCCAACTCGGTTTGATGATCATGTAAGGATTTTATTATTTTTATGAAATAGGTTATTGATCTAAAGAATAATTGTATATTTTTCATTGTTAAAGAAATTGAAAAAGTATTTAAATGTGTTGCAGATAAAAAAAATGTAAGATATCTTATGTTTTTTTTCATGAAACAGAGACTAGTATATAACTTTTATAGAGAATAGTATATAACTTTTATAACGTCAAGATATTAACAAAAAATTATTATAATGTTTGGTATTTCAAACAATATATTTATTTAACATAATAATCTATGCACTATGTTGTCGTTATTTATATTGTAATATCATCAGCCATTGCTTACGTGAAAACTTAAACATGGATTTATGTGAGCGTGGTAGGTGGCGTATGAGATCTACTGATATTCTGATACCAAAATTATAAAAAAAATATTTTCCTCTTCAACAAGAACTACTGAGGAGAAGTTGATTTCAGTCACATTTTAAACTTTTAATATAGTTTTAATTGACAATATGTTTAAGACTTACAAACTCAACTTTGTTACTTTATAATAAATTTGTCACTATCTATAAACACAAAGTTTTGTGGCGGTGTCGTCACAGTAATTTTTCTTAATAAGTAGTATAACATTTCTCCTTCTAATATTTATTTGATGCAACTTATTTTTAAAATATTGTGATTTAAGTTTAACTTATTTTGGCTAAATGTTTTCTTGGGCTTTGTTAATATTTTCATAAAACAAACTTCAGATCCGTGGCTGCATACAGCAGCTATTAGGACTATCATCTATATTAATATTGAAGGTTAATGTCATATCTCTATTTATCTTTAACATTAATTGACTTAAAGATTTTTCAAATATATTTTTCTGCTCTTTCGCATACTCTAACCTCAGTAAGGTGTCTCATATTTCCTATAGGAAATAATATTAATAAAAATAATACTATAGTATTCATTTCAAAAACGAACCTTATTTTGATATTAATATTTAAAAAAATATATATTATTCATAAGCCTACGATAGGATATGTCATTATAAAATAGCTTTATACCGAGAGTACTCCTTTTGTTTAAGAAACACAAAACAATGCAATCATTGAATCACAGGAATCAGAAAAAAGGTCCCAACATTGAATATGTAAGTAAGAACCTCTATTAACTATGTTAATTTATAAACACGATGAGCTAATCTGGACAATTTAAATTACATAATTGACTCGACAATTAGAGTGATTTAGAACATGTCTGATAGCTTTGAAACTACGGAATTAGTATTTAAATTGCGTATAAGATTATGCTTGTTTGATTTCATTGTTATTTTGTACGTTAGATTTGCATATTGACATAAGGGTGTGTAAATATAATGTTGCGTTCCATATGTATAAGCTATAAGAATAATTATATATTAATTATTTAGTATTAATTTAAAGACACGCAATAAAAACTAACTATTTTCTTCGAGGCATGTTTATTTAAAAAAAAGTTTTTTGGATAACACACATAGTAGTAACAAATTTGTCTTAAAAATAACTTATTAATTCCTTTAGACATGTTTTACATTGCTAGAAAAGTATAGATCATTTTTTAACGAATCACTGTTAAGTTTTTTTGACAGAACCAAACTCAATGTTTTAGTTTATCGAAATTTACGACAGAAATTTGTATAACTCGTAGAGTAAAATAAAGTTTTAACATGTTTTCAAATTATTAATCCACTCGAATGAAAAAACTCGAGCATAATACTTCGGTATTGTTAAAAATCCGTTTAACTCTTATTCGTTTGTGTTGTTTTCGAGTATTTTCTTTAAGCCGTCGTTGATACTTTGGAATTTAATTTCCTGTATTCCTCATCTTGTGTCGTTAAGTAACGAAACAAAAACATTGGATTACTTTTAACATTCGTTTTTAAAATAATCTTCTTAGTTGTCTTTAAAAAATATTTCATAAAATGACAAACTTCATTTTTCGTCTCTGTGAGAGTAGATTTTGAGAGGTTTAATTGAATATTATATATGTGTAACCAAGATCGTCCAACACAACTGTTGAGCTTAGTGTATAGGTTGTGTGATCCGTAACTGGTAATGTATCCTTGAAGATCAGGGTTTATGGGTCCCTGTATAAAAACGTCATAAGGATGCTGTAGATATGTCAGATCTCGTCTATGGACATTCTGAAATACATTACGCATACCCACCACCTGAGAAAATCCTTCAAATGAAAAAAAGAGGCTGATTCTGATATTTATTTTTAATTTTTTGGAGGTTTTTTTTTAATAAAAATTCAAATACTTCTTCGTACTGGAGGTTTGTAACTGTGCTTTAGTGTTTTAATGTTTGGTAGGTATGTACTCTCACTTTAACAAAGTATGTGCTATTTTTCAAATTAATACCTCGTGGTTAAATAAAAATTCTTAGAGCTGTAAATAAGAGAAATTACAAAACTATAAATTAACATTATTTTGTATATAGAGAAAAGAAAAGATCATTAAAAAACAAATGAAAACTATTTAGCAGAGTTTATTTAAAAATAATAACATAATATTGAAAGTCGACTTACATGCAATCTAGCATGTCTTGGTCGCATTAGACTGTTTTCTTCCAAATTTCGAGGAAGTGGTTTTGGTGTCATTCATTGAGGCATTAAGTTTTCAAAAAGATGATGGATAGTGTAAAACATTTCATGGTTCCGTTTCCCTTCCCTGAAAAGTTTGTTCAAGACATCAGTATCTCAACTATCCAAGAACTCGGAAGTAACCTTAGAAGTCATCTCCTGCTCTGAGTTAAAAGCACTTTGACGAGGGTAAAGCCTTTTATTTTAGAACTTTCCAAGGTAATATATTCAGAATAAATTGTCTTTTCTATTTTGAAACAAAACTATTTTTAAATCAAAAAATAATTACGGATAATTTCATACAAATTCGATGTGAATTTAAATATATATCGTTTGACATTTCAAGGATCTGTTCATACAAACAGGATGCACATCCTTCACTTTTATCAAAGTCTGTTTTCTGTTTCTGCGTCTGTTTTGGTTCTTAGCATAAGATGTATTTTTCATCACGTAAACAGAAAATACAAAATAAAGAAAAAACATTACAAAAAAATAAAAATTGAAATTTACTGACAAATTGTATACAAATGAATGTTATAAACTTTTACATAAAATTTGTTCAACAAAATCTTTTCTGCTTTTATTATAGCCGCATTTAGCAGTATAGGGAAAAAAGTAACATTCGTATTTGTATTAACTTTAAATTATCAATTTAGGAAATTATGAAATCACCTTTTTTGCGCTTAATTATGATTCAATTGAAAGCGCTCATTATAAAACGTGAATACTGTCAAATTATTATTGAAGTCTCGAATAATTAAATAAAAAAGAAATATTCTCAATATCTATCAAACTGAAGTGTCCTTACTAATTATATACTTTCAATATTTGATATTTTTTTATATGGTTTTTATAATAACTAAAAAAGTCTGATTACAAAAATTTCTATATATTCTTTGTTAAAATTACCAAATGAAAATATTTTCAAACTTAGGACTAGTCAATCATCATTATTGATAAATTATTATTAATTTTTCTTTGTGCCAATCATTAATTTATCTTAAACGATTGTATAAGAGGTTCATTAATATTTTTTTATTCAAAATTTATTTTTTTTATTTAAAATAACAATAACCACAATAATAATTGGCTGGCAAAAAATGTGAAATAAGGATTTTCAATATTATTTTTATTTCTCTACGAATAAATTGCTGTCGTACAAGATATGCAACCCACTTTAAGAACACGAAAGCTTTCAGTTACAACAATGTGAGATAACATTAAATATTACTCTTAACCATAAACATTATGCACCTCTACAAGGAATGATAATATAATTCTCCAGCAAGACAGTTTTATCTCAGTCATGGAATTATATATTTCTAGCAAAATAATAAAGAGAACAGGAAATAAACATTTAAGGTTAAAGGTGAATGTGATCACAAAAACTCCATCTTCAAGGTTTAATGATTTATATAGAGCTATTAAATACTTTAACTTTCGTGTATTTAGCACGAACTTATAAAGCAGTTGCCAAAATTATTTGATTGCATTAATGTAAAACTTTTAGAATGAACAAAAAAATAATAACAATTTTTCGTCTATATTATTTAATCTTAAATTTTTAACTCCATTATGAAAAATAGGTCACAGAACATTTGTGATCACTTAACGAGTGAGTAGCTCATTCCGCTTCGGATTTACGAAAAATGTGGTTGACGACATTTAACATTCATAAAGTAAATTTTATATGAATCATTTGAACTTAACTCAGCATTTTGTGTGACAAGGATTCGGAATTGAGTGAAAACATTTGCAGAGCACTGAATAATGTAGAATTATGTGAGTAATATGTGAAATATTTTTCTATATATAGATTTAACATAATAGAAAAAGCGTAAAAAAGTTTCGTTATGGTTGGATTATTGTTTTTTTAAGATTATATTTGAATTTGTAATGAGTCTCATAAATGTTTTCCCAATGTTAACTCTACTATAAGTAGAACATTACTTTTTTTAACGTAAGTTTAACCAAGCGACACTTCAAATTTTCGTGAATGAAATAACTAACCATTTTCAAACATCATATATTTGTTTGGAAACTAATACTAAAATGAAAGTTATGAAAAATAAAAAGATTTTTCCTTTCGAATGTAATTGACAAATCCTATTATCGTTTTAAAAGATGTTACAAATCCTATGAATACATCTTCTCCATTAACTAATAGCAAATAAATAATATTTAAGGTAATCACGAGCAAGGACCGTGTTAATAAATTTACAAGTCGATACAACTTACTGTAATCCGACCCTCGCTCAAAGTAATCAGCTTTAAGCCACTTCGTTTCTGGTAAGTGGTCGATCGAAAAAGGACAGGAATATTAATGTGGGCTGCGATGTGACTTGCATTAACGACATTTATGCGTAAAAAAACTCTCTACTTTACATATTTTATAGCGTGTTGTTTTATTTAACGTTGTCATAAAGCTCTCCGTGACAATACAACATATTTGTACAATCTATAAAACTTTCAACATGCTGTTGTTACTGAATCAGTTCAAAGAGGAGTTTAAAAGCACATAAAATTGCCTTAATTTATTCCTTTGATAAGAATTTTTAA
This sequence comes from Danaus plexippus, assembly GCF_018135715.1. Classification (NCBI taxonomy): domain Eukaryota; kingdom Metazoa; phylum Arthropoda; class Insecta; order Lepidoptera; family Nymphalidae; genus Danaus; species Danaus plexippus. Next base: position 9,292,318 of record NC_083547.1, read on the forward strand.
AATGTTATGTTTATTTTAAATATTTTCAGGGTCTTTTAATCTCTGAAAATATACTTTGTCTATTTTAATGTGAAAAACTTATATATCTTTGAATATTTCAGAAGATATTATTTCTATATAATTCAGTTAAGTTCTATTTAAAAATTGGTGAAACATTCGTAGATACCATTTTTTTTCTTCTCTCGTCACTCAAAGTGGTACAAGAGCTCGTAAATAATGCAAAGATTTGTCGACGCGGTTTCGTTTTCGTAGAACAAATCTCTCTCGTAACTTACGATACAATTTATCTGAACTTGAATTTATGTAACAAAAATATTTAATGAAAGATTCGTGAATATAAAAAAGATCACTCATAATTTTCTAAGAATCTCCACAGTAAAGATTTGATGTTTAGTTTCTGAAAAAATATATTTCGTCTTATATCTGCTCAGAAGTAGAGGCTGGATTCGTTTGATGGAAATTAGAGATTCATGTGATAATTCATTTGGAAGCCAATGAATAGCGAACAGAAAGGTTATAAAAAAGGTTGTAAAACTCGATTTGTAATTATTATTCCTGCAAAACGTAAACCTGCAAGTATTAAGGAACTTTCTTTAATACTGTTTATACATAATAGCATGTATAACGTACTTTGAATACAGATAAATCGAAAATTATAATTAAAAGTTAAGAATAAATCATCTCTAATATAATTTGCAAATTTTATTACTAGATAGATTAATTGAAAATATGAATCTGTAGCATGACAACCTAACACCGTAAGAAATAAGAAGTTATAAAAATATAATGAAAGCTCAATAGAAACGAACAATTACAAATACATCGTTGACTTAGTTATTTAAAATGAAATTACTGGTGTAAATAGTTAACCATAGATGGTGCTCGAACACTGTTTGATGTGTAAATTTAATTACAGAAACATTATTCATATTTGAATTGTTATAACCCCAAGAGCAATGCACAGCTGACAATTCAATAACTATTGATTGTGAGCCACCACACAATGCTCTGACATCAATAAGACTCATTAAGAATACATTATTAGAGCCTTTACAGGTACGGTGTATGTATTACAGAAGAAAGAGATCCAATTCGCAGGGAATGTATCCGGCAGGTTCTAGTTACACCTTGAAAGTAAGTAACAGATAATATTCTAGCAATTTTTCTTGCATAATATCAACACCTCATAATGTATGTATGTGATAAATATTTTTACACAACATGTTACATAACTTTGAATGCCAGAATAAATGTTGTCAGCTGGTTTTTATAATCCAAAGCATATGCTTACAATTACACAAAAAATTTTGTAAAATAAACAATCGGTTTCAAAAGCTAATTTTTTTTTGGCAATTTTTTTATGTAAACGTAAATATTATATAACGTGTGTTTTTTAATTTGTGAGTTCTTATAATGAGCTTTGTGACATAATATAGTTTACATATAACGTTATCTGTTAATGCAGGATCTCGTTTTAATATGATGATTAAGCTTCCACCTCACAATATCCCTTTTTATAATAATAAATAATAATATATATGTATATATATGTGTGCTTACAAGTTGTCCGTTTCTTAGGACAACCAATCTATTTTACGTGACCCGTAAAAATACTTAGGTCTGTGTTTGTCCGGTCCCCAACTCGTGATGATCCTTTTCAAACAGCCTTCCACTAAGGTACGAGGATACACCATTATATTTGTAATGTGGATATCACACCCGAGACGGCTTAATATATAGGGATAAAGTATTGATCGTATTTGTGTGATTAAACATCGTTCTAACAGTTACAGAGATTAATTTTAACCGATGAATGTATTACTTGACATGTTCCATATAATGTCATATTGATTTATCGTAAACAACTGTAGATGAAAAGTAAAAAGTTTGTGAATGTAAATTTACAGAAATAACAATGGTATCGTTGCAATATGAAAACCATTATTTTTTGATAAAGCGCTTGTGCCGCGGAAAAGCCAGCATGAAGTGAACACGCAGTCATTGGTTACAGGAAGTGTCTTATCTGAAAAATGCATTAATATGTGAAGGATCTCTCGACGCAGTAACGGGTACAGCAACTGTTGTTTATTTCAAAATATACATTATTATAGATACTTTTATCACATTCATTCAAAGTATTGTACATGTTAAGTTTTATGTTATAACATTGAAACTATGTGTTTTATTATTATACAATTAATATATTTAACATATTCTTGTCTTTACTAATGTAATACTAATATCTATATTGATTTTTCTTTGTTCGAATTTTAATATAAAAATATTTATAGAAACGAAAAAGCTTGTAATATAGACATATGTACATTAATGTTTAATATCTCAATGAATGTTATACATACAGAACGTTCAATCAAGCAATATCGGGTCAGATAATATTTGCAAGTAATTGATGCGAAACACATTTACGATACCGTAAAATGATTGCTTTTCTCTTCAATCAAATAAAGAAAGGAAAAGAAACCTCGCGGGAAGCTTTAGGAAATCGAAGTAATATTTGTACTGAATTTTCGGATAGTAAGTGCGGTTAATGAGAATAAATATATGTAAAATAGATAAGAAAGTAGAAATGCAAAGAAATAATGCGTATAGGCTTAAAAAGCTTATTTATTTATTTTTATTGAAATGATACTGGCTTGTAACAGTGCTGTTCAAGTAATATTTAAAACTACAAGTTACCATCTTAAAGTTGTGCTAACAAAGCTAACAACACTTTAACGTCTTTTTAAAGGAACAAAAGATTGCTTGCTACTAATTCCTTCGTCTAAAATTTACCTCACTGTAATAGTTATACAAAACCATCATTTTCTCAGTAATAACGATAAAGTTCAAGATTTTAACACAACTTTTATGACATAACCGACAGCCGTCAATAAGCGCGCCTACTCTGATAAGGCTGCCTTGTAATTGATAAATTACATTAGTATTGTATTAAAAAAGGTAGCAGGAGTCTGTATACACATATATGTATATAAGCTATATACTATAATATCAAGATATAAATTTGTTTAGGAAAACTGTATTTTGCGCGAAGTTATAGGATATAAAAAAATAAATTCAGAGAATTTTTAAAATTTATTATTCGCTTCACAATTTTAAAACAATACTTCACTATTAAACAACGCGTGCTCCTGAGGTAACTTCACATACTCCATTTTAAATCCCTGAATTTTGGTTTGAATACATTCGTTTTATTTCATTTCGACGCTCGGCTTTTTGAATTAACTTTTACATATTTCGATGGGTTCATTAATTGTACTGATTTTCAAGTAATTACTTTAACTTATACCAAATAATTAAATAAACTGCAATAATTCATTTCATTTCTATTATTTTTTTTCAAATAGTTAGATAGTGGGAAATGGGTTTAAAAAATCTTCAACCGTTATAAGGAATGCATCAATATACAGACTTTGAAGACTGCGCCGATGACTAGATAAAACCTCATAACACTATCATCTGTTTTTATTTTATATATTAGCCCAATTCCTATTACTTGAATAATCAATAATTAAGGGTAGTTAAAATTATCAGGTGTCACCCGCATTCACCTGCGTAGCCACCTGTGGGAGTGCAGTCGCAACAATGAGTGTCAGTTGACACTAATAGAGGCGAGGGTTAGATTAACAACAGCTTCTATTCAAGCCGTGGCAGGGATCGGACCTCTTCGGTATAAAGGATTAGTCAAACCGTCTTCGAGGTTACCTTCAAAAGACTGAGAGACTGACGATAATAAAGAATAAAGTCATTTGTGACGTCAGTTATGCTGACGTCACTCTCTTAAAAACGATGAGGTGGTAATAAATCCGACAATATATTAGTATCATAGTAACATCTGGCAAAATTACTCTTTACAAGTCTATATTCTTTTTCAAGTGATTTAACTTGAAAGTTATAAAAGTTAAAAAAAATAATATTTCCCCCTCCGATACTCGAATAATAATTGTTTAGTATATTATATTCATATTCACCACTAGTCGTTAGTTAGGATAAAAATTTTAGTGACACGTAAATGTTTCAGTAATAAAGTTTCATCGATGGCTTCAAATTCCTGTATAGTCTATGGAAAGTCTCACTTAAATACACCAAACTGTGTCAAGGATTATTTCTCTACGAGTGGAAGGCTGAGAATTTGAACAATATTATTGATTATGAAATTACACAGCTCAGGTCTCAGGCAATACCTTCAATTAGCTATGACGGTTATGTAATGAAAATATTTACTAAGATCAACTAAGGCTCTGGGCAAACAAAAAGATTAAGTTATTATAAAGAGGCACTTTATAAAATTCATTTTGTAACAAAAATATATAACAAAATTTATCAATTTCCAAGGCTTATGTAGAATACACACTGGATCCTAAGTAAACATCAATGAAATGATGTGTGTAGTTAAGAAATACCAATTTATCTTTAATATTTTTTTTTCTTTTAAACGACAAACAGACGAATATTATCAAAAAATAATCAATTTTTGTATGCGGATAATTTTATAAACCAACCATATAAAGAAACATACCCCAGAGTAAGCAGAGATATTGATTTTTAGACAAAATGTTATCGGTGTATTGAACCTCGTCTCAAACGCTGACAACGGAAGGTTTCACAGTAATTTTATAGTAATAATTGTCAGAACTCGTGTGAAACTAGTCAGTACTCGTCTAATTGACATAAAATATTATTGATTCATTAAACTTCTTTTTGATAGATATCTTGTCTAATTTTTATGTACGAGGTCTAGGGACTACAGGAACACCTTTAAAAACCTTTAAGTGTAATGTCTTGAAAAATGGTAATAATATCCGTACAAAGTAAATAAAAAGTATATATTCTTTATCTCATTTTGTGTCATTAAAAGATTATAACAAACGACATTGAGACGATGAGGTCGTTAGAATAAATTAGAATATGATCCCGGACATGAATTGCCAGAGTTCTTGTATCACAGGCTTTTATGGGCGCTGGGGCTTATTAAAGCGATGATAATCGCTTATTTCGGAACATACGAAGATACAATAAGGTTTGAGTTCTCGCCATACATATTAATTATATTATATGAAATGTTAAAGTTGATAAAAATTGTGACAGTCATTTATTTAAATAAATGAAGTTTTTAGTCAATTATTTCTTAATTAACCGACTTCAAAAAGGAGGAAGTTTCTCAATTCGACCGTTTATATGTTTCGTTTGTTCGCGGATAACCTCGTCTTTTGTGAACCGATTTTGATGAATGAAATTGTCACTTCAATTGAGTAACAGGCATCTCTGCATTTAGTTTCCTGCATTCATATTTGTTATTTCAAGATTTCAGCTTAACTGATTTTTGTAGTAGTCTTTCTTTACTTTTAGTACTAAACGTTATCCTATTTAAAAAAGACTTATTGAAGTTTATAACAGAGAATAACACAAGTTGACATTTATGTCTCTTTATTTTATTAATTGTGTGTTAGTTAATAAGCGGCTGATTGAGTGTCATAGCAACTTCACCGCGTTGTCCAAGTTAATGAAGTACACTGTACAATGAAGCGACGTCTCAGATGTTTACGACTTTGTTAATGAAGCCGGTGAAGACATTAAGATAGCAGCGGTGGTTATTACCTTACTTCAATGTGAGTGCTTAATTACGGCGATGTTTACTAATAATTATAAATGTATGACTCTCATGAGAAACATATACGTAATAGTCCTATATGGTGTGGTTGTTATAGGAATGGGAAAGTAATACACCAATGTCCAAGTTCGTCTTGTTTCAATTTATAAATTCAAAAAATGAAGCGTTTGGTAAAATAAACTATACACAATTAAGACTTTAATAATTCTTTCAATCAAACTCTTTAAAAACACGACGTCAATCATAATTTATGCTCGTGTGAGGATATGTATAGACGATATGTATATATATACATTATATGTCTATAGCATACCTCTTCAAAGATCAGAAGCAATGATTATGTACAAAATAACATACCAGGTAGCGTGTCTATAATAATTTACAAGGCTTATTAAGCAGACTCTCGGCACGTGAGAATGCACTTAAACTCCACATAATGTGCATTTAAATTGTTACCGTCGTTTGGGTGAGAGAACTTACCAAATGGGTTCACTCGGAGTTTAGCCGCAACTTACTTTAGGCTTTAAAATGTAAATTGTTTCTTTACGCTATAGAATACTTTAGATTGAATTTTTTAAACTAAAACTACTAAACAGCAAATAATACAATTAGTACAATTTTCTAGGTCCACTCATTGCCAATATATATCATAAAATATTAATAAACCCTTATATTACGACACACAAAAGAAGTCCGTAATATATATTAAGGTTGCGTGACAACTGACGAATAAAAATAATACAATAAAACTACCAATGAATTTAGAGCTCATAGTAAATATATTTTTTACCAAATATTATTATCAGGATTAGACTTTTGACAAAAATCACCGACTTATCGGAGTCAATTCGTATAAGAAAACTCATTTATCAGAGGAAAATATTACCAGTGGAAGTTGCCAACGTTAGGAACAAATTGTTTGTTTTATTTCTACGAACACTAATAATATGACTTGTTTATATTCAAGTTAATAGGAAATAATAGGAAGACCAAATACTGGTAATTATATAATAGTCTTTATCGGACATAGTTTTTAAACTCATAACAATAACAATAGAAGTTCAAATAATTAATAATGCTTAGAAGTATATGTGTCGTAATTTATTAGGTAAGTTAGGATACACACCGGTAGTTTATACTAAAAATTTCCTGGCATAAAAAAATGAGGCGCAATTTCCTTTACTCCATTATTCTAAATAAAATTTTCATTACAATTAATTGTTTTACGCGAGACAACGAATGTAAATCGATTTCATTATTATATTTATTTTACTACAATATTCGAGGACTGAATATTTTATTTTGAAACAGCGTCCTAGTTATCTTTATGAATTATTCTCTTCATAAGTCACGTTTCACAGCAAGCAGTATTAGTGTAATGAAAAACAATAAAGTAACAACTCGTCAAAGGTAATCGGGAATAGATTTAAATACTATATTTACAAAGTTTGTTACACCTTCCTTTTCATAAAATAAAAATCTTTTTAAAAATGTTTTTGAACTAAGACCTCGTGTTTTACAACTTTAAACGAATTCACAAATTTTCAGAATAAAACGATTTAATTTGTTTTTATTTTTTTTTAACTGTAAGTAAAATAGGTTTATGTAGTGATATAATTGAAGTCTAAGTTAATTACAAATTCTTCGAGTTTTTTTTTTATTATTTCTTACTTTTTTACAATTTTAAACTTTTATGCTATATTTAAACCTCGCCTCTGTTACCAAAGTGTCACTGAAAACAATTTCCTCTCAATATCCGCTTCATATCCGCATGAGACTGGACCGTCAATGGCAACTTAAAATTGCATATTCCGAGAGAATCGATAACAGTCTAGAGAATATTTTAAGCTCAATACTGATCTTAATATTGCTTATTCGAGAAATCAGAATCTAACTACTTCAGATTTTATTCTTTTTCTTCCACCTCAAATCTTTTTCTTATTCTATATTAATAAAGTAAATATTAACTTGAATATTCGAAAGACTTATTAGTTTTCTTTTTCGTCGGGGAAGGTGAAGTTATAAAAAGCTTATCAAATAGATATTGAATACAAGACGAGACGAAACCTCTTAGCATTCAATGGATTCACCGTGCGGGTGCCGGGTCCATTGCGTTGCAGGGAGTGGAGCTTCAACAGTGCCTGGGACTTGCGACCCAGGTGTAGGTTTAAGGGGCCCCTAACTAACGCGCGTTAAACGCTCACCTCCACTGTCCAAGCTCCTCTCCCTACCTAACCATATTTGAAAAGAACCTACTAGGGCTGCCTTCGAAGTACGTTCCAAGAACGAATTGATGTGAGTTCTGGACAGGCCCAAGTCTTTTAGCAGGTTGTAGAGAGATTTAGCCGTTATACCTCTCGCTCCCACTTCTACCGCGTATAAATCCACGACGAACCTATTTCGAGTGAGTTCGTTTGTGAGCTCGTAATATTTGTTGACCTTGATGGTATGGTCTTTGGGGATGTTGGTTTCCCAAGGAACCGTAAGCTCTATCATCACAACGCGCTTTAAGATTCGCGAATACATAAATATGTCTGGTCTGGAGGCCGACGCACAAATATCCTCGGGGATTTTGTATTGTTTTTCATACGTATCCATCATTATAGTCCAATCCGTAGCCGCTTTAAGGATGGAGTAAGGCTTGACATTTGTTTTTATAGCCCTAGTGCCCTCTCTCACAAAACCTACTGATCGCTCGTTTGTGGTTATTTCCTTTTGCGCTCTGGCTACCGAAAGACTAACCGCTTCACGTATGATTTCTAGAACCCTATCGTGACGACGCGAGTATTGACCGCTATCGAGGAGTACCTTACATCCCACTAACAAGTGCCTAGCAGTTCCAACTGCCTTCCCACAGATATAGCAAGTCTTTTCGGTACCTTTACCCCATCTTACTAAATTACTTTGATCTGGGAGAGTCATCTGGAACGCATTGAGATAGAATTTTAGCAATGCTGGCGACCAATCATGGATTAAGGTGCGCCATTTTAGTGCTAATGGGATGCAAAAATCTCCTATGTCTAACCACTCGTTCTGCATTTCTAAACTTATTGCATGGATCTTATATTTATCATTCTCGTCTTGCCGAATAAAAGACTTCAATATATCCGTATCTTGGACCTTCCTACTTGATCCTAACCCTACTCTGTTACTTTGCGCTCCTATCATAAACTGCTTGTGGAATTGAAGCCTTGACTCTAGCTCTGGGGCATCTTTGTCTTTTGGGAGCGATGTAACGACGTCATCCTGGGATTTCCCCAGGATGTATCTCTTGGAAACTCTCAGGTGTTTGTAGAGCTCCGATGGCCTTTTTAGACTCATCCCAAAACTATTGCGATCCCTAAATAAAGCCGATGAATCAGCCGTTAGCGCGAGCCCGAGCCACAACTTCAACATCTTTATGACGCCTGCATCTAACTTTGACAAAAGGGTTTTATTGAAATCATAAACGAGGAAAGGCCAATTTAAACGTGAAGTCAGATAATTATCGTAGATCCAAGCTTTTTTAACGTTACTGATCTGTTGGCTATCTACCTTGTTGAGATCGTTTAAAAAGCTATCTACTATACCTTCTAAAGATGGAGTACGACCTATATTATCAATCTTCCGACCGAGAAATTTAAATGGTGCATTTTCTGTAACCGTAGAAATGCATTGACCGCCTAACGATAATCCCGGATCGTATGAGGTGTATCTTGTACTCCGCCTACCGAGACACAGACAGTGACATTTACTTGGTTTTGTCCTCAATCCATCGGTCCACTCACAGAATCTATCCACTTCATCTAATAGTACTTGACAGTGTTTGGGGTTACGTGTCAGTATTGCGAGATCGTCAGCGAAGGCTAAAATGGATTCCGTGTATTTATTATTAAACTTGAACCGATACCCCCATTTTTTCTCGTTGCTGGTTAATTTATCTACTAAGATGTTAATTACAATATTAAATACAATTGGAGACAAACAGCAACCTTGAAATAGTCCTACATTGTAACTAAAAGTTTTTGAATGGCCTTCTTTAGTTGTTATAGAAAACTTTAATTTTGAGTAGTACGACGCGATCATATTGGTAACTAGGGGCGGAAAGTTGTACCATCTTAGCGCGAATAGCATCAATTCGTGTTGTATCGACCCGAACGCGTTCTCTAAGTCTATCCAACAAACTGTAATTTGCCTCTCGCTTTTCCTAGCATCTTTTAAACTCTCCGACAGCAAAGTGTTGTGTTCTAGGCAGCCAGAAATTCCGGGTAAAAACCCTTTCTGGTGATTTGGCCTAAAATACCTGTTGCTGAGCATGAATCGCGTCATTCTCGTTTGTAGAACTGAGAAAAAGATTTTGGATATAGTATTTGTTAAGGCTATCGGTCTAGTATCTTTCGGATCTGTGACTCGATCTTTTTTGGGAATGAGGACAAAAATTGCTTTCCCGAAGCACTCCGGGATTTGCTTCCTTGACCAGATTTTATCGTATATATATGTGAGATGTTTACGAACCGATGGACATTTTTTAAAGACTATATATGGGATACCATCGGGTCCCGGCGCAGATTTAGACGATTTTTTCTTTATCTGAATACTTATCTCATCTAGAGTTGGAGGGATGCCGTGGAAATCGAAACGAGGAATTCCAGGTTTTGATCGTTGGGATCCGCATAGAGTCTTACACTTTTAGGCACTTCGTATGTGCTCTTAAAATGATCGTAAATTTGTTCATTGGTCAAGAGAAGCTGTCCGCGTTCTTTCTTAAAAATGGTTTTCGAATACTCAAAAGGGTTTTTATCAAAATCTACTTCCTGTTTTGCCGGTCAAAATTATCGCGATTTTTGCGGTTTGCGCCGATATTCCTTGAATTAATTTTAGAATTGATCTTAACGCCCTAGCTAGTTGATGACTAAGGTGATTGTCGCCTAGGGCTTTGGCTATACGTAGATTTTTTATTAATTCCCGTTTTTTCCTCCTCATTTTTATCTTGAAAGAATTGTCTTTGTTTTTGCGAGCGTAATGATTTCGAGGTGGATATTGCTCGTTAAAGTAGTCGTAAATAGTATTTTGGAAAGTTTCTACTCGCGAGTTCAAATCCTGCTTCGAGCCCGGATGCTCTAACAGGTCCGCTAAATTGTCGTCGTGAACTTTCCAAGTCGATTGTTTCATGTTTGGAATGCTAAGACGTGTCCGGATGTCAATGGACTCCTGGTAGTTTCCAGTTAATGGTTCACCATGGGATACATGAGGGTCAACTCTATCCGCAGTGAAAGTTGAAGAACTTACCGACGATTGTCGTGCTTCAACACCATTATGTGTTTTTAGATGTTTAATGTACCAGGCTCGTCTCTTGTAATTTTTCCCGCACGTAGGGCATTTCAAATCCGTATTCGCGCCGTTTTCGCCGTTTACATCGACCGGTGGACAGATCTTTCGCCCCCCCTCTCGGACTGTCCTAGGGGTATTTTTCTTAATAGGACTTTTAGCTTCGTAAATCCCGGGCTGGGCTTGCTAGGCCGTTGCCCTCGGCTGTCTTTCCAGCAGTCATCTGTCTTTCCAGCGCCATCTGTCTTTCCAGCGTCAACTGTCTTTCCAGCGTCAGCCCGACTCTCCGGGCAGTCGTTTTAAATGAGACGAAACCTCTTAGCATTCAATGGATTCACCGTGCGGGTGCCGGGTCCATTGCGTTGCAGGGAGTGGAGCTTCAACAGTGCCTGGGACTTGCGACCCAGGTGTAGGTTAAGGGGCCCCTAACTAACGCGCGTTAAACGCTCACCTCCACTGTCCAAGCTCCTCTCCCTACCTAACCATATTTGAAAAGAACCTACTAGGGCTGCCTTCGAAGTACGTTCCAAGAACGAATTGATGTGAGTTCTGGACAGGCCCAAGTCTTTTAGCAGGTTGTAGAGAGATTTAGCCGTTATACCTCTCGCTCCCACTTCTACCGCGTATAAATCCACGACGAACCTATTTCGAGTGAGTTCGTTTGTGAGCTCGTAATATTTGTTGACCTTGATGGTATGGTCTTTGGGGATGTTGGTTTCCCAAGGAACCGTAAGCTCTATCATCACAACGCGCTTTAAGATTCGCGAATACATAAATATGTCTGGTCTGGAGGCCGACGCACAAATATCCTCGGGGATTTTGTATTGTTTTTCATACGTATCCATCATTATAGTCCAATCCGTAGCCGCTTTAAGGATGGAGTAAGGCTTGACATTTGTTTTTATAGCCCTAGTGCCCTCTCTCACAAAACCTACTGATCGCTCGTTTGTGGTTATTTCCTTTTGCGCTCTGGCTACCGAAAGACTAACCGCTTCACGTATGATTTCTAGAACCCTATCGTGACGACGCGAGTATTGACCGCTATCGAGGAGTACCTTACATCCCACTAACAAGTGCCTAGCAGTTCCAACTGCCTTCCCACAGATATAGCAAGTCTTTTCGGTACCTTTACCCCATCTTACTAAATTACTTTGATCTGGGAGAGTCATCTGGAACGCATTGAGATAGAATTTTAGCAATGCTGGCGACCAATCATGGATTAAGGTGCGCCATTTTAGTGCTAATGGGATGCAAAAATCTCCTATGTCTAACCACTCGTTCTGCATTTCTAAACTTATTGCATGGATCTTATATTTATCATTCTCGTCTTGCCGAATAAAAGACTTCAATATATCCGTATCTTGGACCTTCCTACTTGATCCTAACCCTACTCTGTTACTTTGCGCTCCTATCATAAACTGCTTGTGGAATTGAAGCCTTGACTCTAGCTCTGGGGCATCTTTGTCTTTTGGGAGCGATGTAACGACGTCATCCTGGGATTTCCCCAGGATGTATCTCTTGGAAACTCTCAGGTGTTTGTAGAGCTCCGATGGCCTTTTTAGACTCATCCCAAAACTATTGCGATCCCTAAATAAAGCCGATGAATCAGCCGTTAGCGCGAGCCCGAGCCACAACTTCAACATCTTTATGACGCCTGCATCTAACTTTGACAAAAGGGTTTTATTGAAATCATAAACGAGGAAAGGCCAATTTAAACGTGAAGTCAGATAATTATCGTAGATCCAAGCTTTTTTAACGTTACTGATCTGTTGGCTATCTACCTTGTTGAGATCGTTTAAAAAGCTATCTACTATACCTTCTAAAGATGGAGTACGACCTATATTATCAATCTTCCGACCGAGAAATTTAAATGGTGCATTTTCTGTAACCGTAGAAATGCATTGACCGCCTAACGATAATCCCGGATCGTATGAGGTGTATCTTGTACTCCGCCTACCGAGACACAGACAGTGACATTTACTTGGTTTTGTCCTCAATCCATCGGTCCACTCACAGAATCTATCCACTTCATCTAATAGTACTTGACAGTGTTTGGGGTTACGTGTCAGTATTGCGAGATCGTCAGCGAAGGCTAAAATGGATTCCGTGTATTTATTATTAAACTTGAACCGATACCCCCATTTTTTCTCGTTGCTGGTTAATTTATCTACTAAGATGTTAATTACAATATTAAATACAATTGGAGACAAACAGCAACCTTGAAATAGTCCTACATTGTAACTAAAAGTTTTTGAATGGCCTTCTTTAGTTGTTATAGAAAACTTTAATTTGAGTAGTACGACGCGATCATATTGGTAACTAGGGGCGGAAAGTTGTACCATCTTAGCGCGAATAGCATCAATTCGTGTTGTATCGACCCGAACGCGTTCTCTAAGTCTATCCAACAAACTGTAATTTGCCTCTCGCTTTTCCTAGCATCTTTTAAACTCTCCGACAGCAAAGTGTTGTGTTCTAGGCAGCCAGAAATTCCGGGTAAAAACCCTTTCTGGTGATTTGGCCTAAAATACCTGTTGCTGAGCATGAATCGCGTCATTCTCGTTTGTAGAACTGAGAAAAAGATTTTGGATATAGTATTTGTTAAGGCTATCGGTCTAGTATCTTTCGGATCTGTGACTCGATCTTTTTTGGGAATGAGGACAAAAATTGCTTTCCCGAAGCACTCCGGGATTTGCTTCCTTGACCAGATTTTATCGTATATATATGTGAGATGTTTACGAACCGATGGACATTTTTTAAAGACTATATATGGGATACCATCGGGTCCCGGCGCAGATTTAGACGATTTTTTCTTTATCTGAATACTTATCTCATCTAGAGTTGGAGGGATGCCGTGGAAATCGAAACGAGGAATTCCAGGTTTTTGATCGTTGGGATCCGCATAGAGTCTTACACTTTTAGGCACTTCGTATGTGCTCTTAAAATGATCGTAAATTTGTTCATTGGTCAAGAGAAGCTGTCCGCGTTCTTTCTTAAAAATGGTTTTCGAATACTCAAAAGGGTTTTTATCAAAATCTACTTCCTGTTTTGCCCGGTCAAAATTATCGCGATTTTTTGCGGTTTGCGCCGATATTCCTTGAATTAATTTTAGAATTGATCTTAACGCCCTAGCTAGTTGATGACTAAGGTGATTGTCGCCTAGGGCTTTGGCTATACGTAGATTTTTTATTAATTCCCGTTTTTTCCTCCTCATTTTTATCTTGAAAGAATTGTCTTTGTTTTTGCGAGCGTAATGATTTCGAGGTGGATATTGCTCGTTAAAGTAGTCGTAAATAGTATTTTGGAAAGTTTCTACTCGCGAGTTCAAATCCTGCTTCGAGCCCGGATGCTCTAACAGGTCCGCTAAATTGTCGTCGTGAACTTTCCAAGTCGATTGTTTCATGTTTGGAATGCTAAGACGTGTCCGGATGTCAATGGACTCCTGGTAGTTTCCAGTTAATGGTTCACCATGGGATACATGAGGGTCAACTCTATCCGCAGTGAAAGTTGAAGAACTTACCGACGATTGTCGTGCTTCAACACCATTATGTGTTTTTAGATGTTTAATGTACCAGGCTCGTCTCTTGTAATTTTTCCCGCACGTAGGGCATTTCAAATCCGTATTCGCGCCGTTTTCGCCGTTTACATCGACCGGTGGACAGATCTTTCGCCCCCCCTCTCGGACTGTCCTAGGGGTATTTTTCTTAATAGGACTTTTAGCTTCGTAAATCCCGGGCTGGGCTTGCTAGGCCGTTGCCCTCGGCTGTCTTTCCAGCAGTCATCTGTCTTTCCAGCGCCATCTGTCTTTCCAGCGTCAACTGTCTTTCCAGCGTCAGCCCGACTCTCCGGGCAGTCGTTTTAAATGAGACGAAACCTCTTAGCATTCAATGGATTCACCGTGCGGGTGCCGGGTCCATTGCGTTGCAGGGAGTGGAGCTTCAACAGTGCCTGGGACTTGCGACCCAGGTGTAGTTATAAGTTTAATTTATAAGTAAAATGTCTTAATCGAATAAAATTATATTCTTACACAAAAACATACACGCACAAACATCTTTTTAAACTGCTAACTTATTTCGTATAAAAAGCCTTTTAGATGTATCATATCTTTTAAAATTAATGTACTCGAGGAAGATTTCAGCATTTAACGAGGAACGTTAAGTAATTGCTTCATTTACATATCTTAAACTCTAATGCAAATTTTAGAACTTCTGTAAAAAAAAATTAATAGCCTTACAGCACAATCTGACGAGATCAAGGGATGGTAAATTGTTCTCATAAAATTACAAAGTGTTAAGTACATTATTTGTAAATTCACGAATTTTTGTATGAACTCATTAATATTATTTTGACTCACAAGACAGCGATATTGTTCTCATAATTTTGTCTATGATTTTCAATATAAATTATGTGCAATTTTAAAGTTAACAATTAGATGCTTTTCATACGAATGAAACACTGGTTTTTGAATGTGCTGGTTTTCCGACAACTTTACATCAGTCGTGATCACGAGCAGACGAGATTAAAGTGCAGTAAAATATAAAATAATGAATCTTACTCTCAAATGTATAGTTTCATTTGAATGTGTACTTTGAAAAATGTAATATATCTTAGTGTTGTTATAAGATAAACTTGATTGAAATTAAAATTGTTTTACACTATAGAGAAGTGTTTTAATTTTAACAAGTATCTATTAGAAAAAAATGCTTGCCAAAAAAATATAAAAAAAGATTATTTTTTTTATGAGATAGGTGACGAACGAGCGAACGGCCACTTTGACCGGCAGTACTCATCGTAGTCCATGGATATCCGTAACATCTCTGTTGCGGATGCGTTGCCAACTTTGCTTGTAACAGAAAAGGTAGAGGTGGGAATAAGGTAATGGCAGGAAAGGGTGGGAACAGGGAAAAGGCAACCGGCCCTCTCACATATCGGACGAAACGCAGCCACTAAATGCTAACGCCGATCTTCTGTGACAGAGTGGTACTTCCTCGGTCGAGCCAGCCCATGTTCGAACTGTAGTTACTTAACCATAACTAGGCCCTACCATCTGATATTTTCTCAAATAATAAAGTTTAATAGGAATTAAATAGAGTGTAATTATTTATACAAAAATGTTTGTAAAGAAATAAAAACAATCGTTGTAAGGATGTTTTACTGCTAAAATGCTTGTAGCGTTCTTTTAGACAAATTTGCCAACATTTAATAGATAAAATATTTAAGTTATATTTTTAAAAGGCTAATATAAAAATATTGTTATTCCACTTTCCATTATTTTTTTACATGTTTTTATTATCAGAGATATTATGTTATCTATTAGTTCAGTCCTTTTGAAACATAATGAAATCTAAGACTTTCGCGACTTTTATTCATTTAAATGAAACTAATATATTTCGGATATACTACGCGGATTTTATTTTTTTTGAAACAATTAAATACAAAAACATATATTTATAGCATTATTTACAAAAACACAAAAAATCAGTCCTATTTAGGAAAGCCATTTTTAAAACTAGTGAATCAATAATTTAAAGAAGCATCTATAACCAAGAATGGCCTATTTCACGTTACGTATAGAGAGTATCACGGTCGTAATTCTTGGAAACAGCCCGTAATCTAGCTATGTGTCGCGACTGCGCCTGTAAATCTCCGCTTCGTATGTTTACGATCGACCTGCTTTCCAAATAACTGTTACAGATTATTACCACAACATCATAGAGGCAGATTACGCAGTGGGTTGTGAATAGCAATGACTTAATTGAAATGTTATTTATTTACAAATGGTAACATTATTTTCCATTTGAAGTAAATCCATTTATATTGAAATTTTCTTTGTTATTATTTTGTAAGTCAAAGTAAATATAGAGGATTAGTGTAATAGAAGAAATTAAGTAAGAAAAGAGAGAATTTCCACTGACTCAGAGTAAAAGTTGTTTATATTGTATGAAAATAGCTAAGTTATTCTTTTCTAATTATTAATTATATTCTTTTAAATAATTATTAATTAACCATAAGTTAAAAGTCGGTTGAACGAAAAAAATCTTCTAATAATATAATATAACTCCCAAGTTGGTACTGAGGGAATATCTTGTTAAGATTATGAGTCCACATTCTTATTAAATAAGAGAATAAAGTTTTGTCATAGTGATATCTGGCACAAAAATCTATTGAAGTATTATTATATGAAAATATGTGTCATAGCATCTTTAAAAATATAGGAAAATGTTTTCTTAAAGACAATGTTGTTGAGAAAGTTTCAAGAAGCAATATATCACATCCAAATTCACATCTTGTTTCGAAGTATTAGTCCCTTGACGTATTCTTCTTATACCGACTCGTCTTATGCTTTCGCAGTATTTTATTGGCTCTCAGCCTGATACTGTCAGATTACTTTTAACTTTTGTTTTCTCATGTCAAAGATAATATACCCGTGATACAATTCAGTTTAAACATAAAACATATCTAACACTATGAAAATAAGTTCCTGTAAACATTGATGTTAAATTTGAGCCAACAATTTGGTTATTAGGAAAAAGTCTATATACTTCAAAATTTAAGTATTTGTATAGTTAAGTTTAAATATACAAATGATGTTAAAGATACAAAAAAATAAGAATTAGATATGTTCTTAGTTTTAGAAGTAAATATGTTAGATATATAAAAATTCTTAATATTCTGTGGCCATTACCTCAGTGATGTGAGGAGCTGAAATGTTACAGTAACATTACGGTAAAGTATTTTATTATAAGAATGCAAATACACTAATATTAAAAAGCCTTACGAAAAAGTAAGTCACGCGCAAAACATTTATCATAACGACGTAAGAAGTGAGCTTTTTCTCGACTCGTGTTAACGAAAAATGTGTTCAAGAACATTTAACATGTATAAAGGAAATGTTAGAAGTCTCGTCTCCGAAGACACCCTCTCGACATCGATACGGTAATAAGTCATACGTTTTATCTTTTATTAATACTTATATGAAAAAATGTGTATTATACTTACTTCACGAGATGTTAAATGTCTCTGAAGTTAAATATCTGAGCTAGAATCAAAGCACATGACAATCTATATTATTGCCTGTTACGAAGATATTTGATTATGAAATTATAATTGAAGATAAATAAAATATTCTCAAGTACTCTGTTCGAGCTTATTCAAAGTTGGAATATTCTTACACAAACCGTGTATCACCACAATTATTTTCGTACGGATACGACTTCCACGATTATTACATTAAAAGTTAAGAACCAGCTCTTAATCCTTACTTTTATGATTGTAGCCGTTTTACAACTCCACTGAGAACATGTTGTTCCATCCTCAAAATATACGATCTCATCTTTAATTAAGATAATAATAAAGGTTTGCCTGCATGAGATACTTAAATAAGAATTTAAAAGGGAAAGTATCATGTACCGACCAACATAACCTGCCGGGATCTGATGATATGTAACATGTAACAGACTTTCATACATACGACTTATGAACGTACGCGTAAAATAATTTCTCTGATATTTCAGATTCCGTGTATCGTTGTCGGATGCTATTACAATGCTAATAAATTTTGTTAATGAACGTTAAAGCCGAATTTTATTACAAGTAAATATAATTATTTAATATAATTTAAGTTCAATGCACGTTTTATTGTTACCAGGCGTAAATTTATAATAAATTATTCACATTATTCATATTTAATTATTATAATCTATTATTGTGAGTACTTTCAAGTATTTGTTAGTATAAAAACCTATTAATACTTATCTTGAATAAATATTACAATAGAGAGAAGATGATATTTTGTTTTTCTGAGGCAGCAGCAGGGATTCAGTAGTCAGATCTGTGGTTGAATGCGTGGCTGGATTGTTTCATATTCATTGATATGTTTGAAGTTTTTCTCAAGAATTCCAAACACGACATGATAAACGACGTAAGAGCTTCTTCATTTGAGTGATATGGATAGTGAAACCTTTCTGCCTCTAACGATTAGACTTAAGCAGGTGAGCTCCGTGGAGCCCCTTTTAGACCTTTTAGAGGATAAACCAGCCGCGGTCTCACAAAACAGTTTCTATTTTTCCTTAAGTATAAATTAAAACTATTTTTTTATATACAGATATGAATGTAAGTAAAGTAATTTTGTATAATAAATGTAAGTGATGTCGCTTTTGTTATAATTTACTTATTGGTTCCATATCAATTTTAAACTTGTACGTGACCAATTTAGAATAAGGCTATATGAGATGACATGAAATACAATATTTTATCAACATGACAACACATCGAAAGTACAAAAGTAAAAAAAAGCCTAAAAATAAAATCCTACAAGTATCTCATTTTTCAAACATTTGCATAAACAACCTCTTCATCAAGGTGCAGTCGTGGTTCAGTAACAAGACTATTTCCTTTCAATATCCTCAATAGAACACTTTTCCTCGACATTTCCACTTCACCTGTTTTTTTAAATATCTTTCACTAAGAAATTTCTGTGTTATAGAAAAAAAATCATACAAAGCAGCATTAACCTGTTGAAGATTAATGAAAAGAAAGATACCGTAGTTAATATTAAGTAAATTTTAAGCTAAATTAAAACTATGTAACATTTTTTTTACACTTATATTTTATTGAAAAGTGGTTGTAAAATACTCTGTTTTTCTTTAAAAAACATCTATTTTTTTAAATTTTGATCAAACACTATGTTTTTTTAAGTGATACAAATAAAAACCTTAAAACGTTTAACTTAAGGTACATATAATAATTCGATAATATTGTAGATTCAGACTCAATGTTTCTTTGATATTTTGTGTTTAATTTCATCATATTTATTAATTTATAATAATTACTTAAATTGTAGCTGTTTAACAAATTACTATACGTTGTAATATAAGCATTAGAGAACATTTTAAACGTTTCTCGGGGTCGTAGTCTCCAACAGCTGCGTCAAAACGCTTTTGATGGCGCCTTATGCATTTTAGCTAAACTCATAACATTGTTCTTTTTAAAATAACTTTTAGTTTTCATAAAAAAATAAAATGTTTTATCCTTCAATTTTCCTAAAAATTTTGTAGATACATTTAACACCCTTTAGAATTTAATGATTATAAGTAAAATTTTCTAGGCTGAGATTTTCTAAAAAAATTTTTTTAGTAATAGACGTGTGAAATCTGTCAAAATAAAAGAAGACCTGAATATAAATTTTATAATTTTAATATTTATAATGAGCCAAACAAATAACAACTAACTGAAACCTCCCTCTCATAACCTTTTATGGCGCCGTGCAATATGTTATATTCGTCGCTGGTAATGCAATAAATCCACGTTATTGGTCTCTAATCTCGGAAGGAAGAATTCATCGCCGCCATAAATCACTTTCACGATATTACGTGTCGTCAATAGATACAATACAAAAAATAAACAATATTTTTAACATTTGAGTAATAACCATGACTATCGTGTGCAAGAAATTATTAGTGTCGTGTTAGGTTAAATTTTTTTAACCAAATAATTAAAGGTACTTAATTATTTGGTTTAATTATAGACGGAATTAAAGTGAAAGGTGGTAATCACAATATGATATTTTTATGTTGCAACCCAGATTTTTTAAAGAAGATTAATTTACCTGTTTAATATCTGTTTCTATTTTGTTAAGGAGTTTCATCTTGCAGCATCACTTTTCGTTCTCTCATGATTTGAGACTTGAAAATGGGATTTCAGTGTCTCATTATGTAATGGACTGTACCTACACTACCTGATCTGTCTAAGATTTTATTACGGAGGTCGATTATTGTAAAAACATATTTAGACTGTTCGTGAAAACTTTACTTAACCTTCTTTTAAAAAATTATTTTTGTTACCATTTAAACAAATATAATTGGTTATACGATTTAATTTCATTAAAAGCATGCTCGTATAATATTATGAATACGTATTTTGATAACAGTAGAGAGGAAATTATAGATCAAAATTTAATTTTAAAATAATTAATCAATTAAAATACATTGAATGGAACAACAGCATTTCCTTTTATATATAATTATTTGTAGCAAAAATTAACTAGATTGAATCTCATTGCAATTTCAATAAATATCACATTTAATTTTCTTTTATTCAAAATGAATATACTTTATGGCCACTCACCTTCTTACTAATTTAATTACCTTTTCTTGTTATTCTGTCCTTACACGACTGTTTCGGACTTAACAAAAGTCTTTAGTAGTTTAATAAAATTTGCATAAAATATGTATGAGACAAAAGTTTATCATGTTTGTTTGATAAAAAAATTAAGGTATTTTCATTGTTACAGAGCTAAGATATCAACTGTAAATAGATATCTATTTTACATTTTTTTCATTAATAAAATAATATTTGAGACTTTGGACAAAAACTGCTTTTCACCATCTTCATCAGCCACCGCAACCCCTAAACGTCTTTGTAATATTCTTTACGACCGTCTTCCTGTACGTCTATCATCATTATCTCAACTCATTTTAATACAACACATACACTTTCGTTCTATTTTAAAGTTTTCAACAAAATCTATTTATTTTTGTTTATTCATTTTAAACATCTCTGTTCCGTGTATGTTTAACTTCAAACAAATTCAATTCTTTACAAACTAAAACATTTTTTGTAAAGATTTTCCAACACGGGTGAGTAAACACGTTCTAAAAATAATGTTCTTTCAAGTATAAAGTTCATTTTCCGAGGGATTAGTTCCTCCATTAAATCGCTTTGAAAGCCTGAATGATGTACCTATATAAATTAAAATTAAATAAATACCATTAGCTTTTTATTGTACATATGGAAGTACCGTTATGGAATGTATAAAAAATAAATAAACTTAGATAATACTTATGTTATAAGCCAATAATTTAATTAAAAAGGAATTATTATATAAAAGAGATCTGTATTTTTTTTGTTGTTTGATAACTTATCTGATGGCATTTATTTACAGAATAATCATAATACTAATATTATCATTTACAAGAAACAAGGTTCGATAACAGGTTGAATGTTAGAATAAACTTTCACCGTCCCGCAAGGTTAACAAATACGATTATTATTGACTAAACAACAAGAACATTTGTGTATGCGAATCAAATAATTAACTAAACTAACTTCGCCACAGCGCTCCGTAAAGACGACTTGATGTATTAGTTAAAGTCTCGAGAAACTCAAGTACTATTAACTGCCAGTACATAAAGATTCTTTTCTTTTTTACTTTCTTATAACAAAGTACCGGACTATATTTAGGGACTTTCCAAGTAATTTACAACTTTGCCCCTATAAAGGCCTCGGAGCAGGAAGTGACTTGTGAAGATTCTCCCGAAAGCTTTGAAAATACCTTTTTGGTTTCTGATTCTGGAACAGGCTGAAGCAAGTGTTTTGTGAAAACTATAACGTAGAATAGAAATAGTATTATAATAAAAATATTATTCTGTGTTACCATTAATACTATTGATGGAATGAAGAATTGAAATTATTAAATGATATGATTTTTTAAAACATTTTCAAAAACGATTTACAATTTTTTCATTCATTTTGTAAGGCTTGATAAAATAAAACCTAAATCGATTGCAAGTCCACAGAATTTTAATTCTGTATATATGCTACCTTTACACACACTGATAATTTAGACATATAATAGATTATTGTATTCCCTAGGCAGTTAATAAGGAATTACCGTCAAAATAGCGATCTCAAAACTTAGCTTATATAAAAAAAAATCAATAGCTTATATAAAAAATACAAAATATTGAATATGACTGGCAGACCATGGTGATGTGCCAATTTGGTTCTGACGAATCATAAACCGTAGTATTTTAGTTTCTGGGTCACGAAGAGAGTCAAATGTAATCCAACACTGGAAAATGTCCCAAATATTGAAAGATCACTATTAAGATACGAATAAAAAAATACTGAAATATCGCGTACTTCTGTTTTATTTTATTTCAAATATAATATAGAGAGAATTCAGCAATAATGTTTTGTTGTTTGTAGATTTGACGTAAAGATTTTGTTTTAGGAGAATTTGAGTAATAAAGTCATTTCACTGCTTATATTTAAATCGACTTTTCCCTTAAATTAAAAATAAATTTATACTGAATATGAACTTAATTCTTCACGAAAAAAAATAAGCTTTCCGTAGCTATGTTTTCGTATCTGATTGTACATAAAGTACACTTGAGAAAGTATATTCATACCAACCTGGTTGTAGAAGGCAAGATAAATATGTGTTTGAAAGTTCCCAAACTTTTGTTAATTCATTTCTGCGGCTGACTGACTTCGTGTAGTCTGCGTAGTTTCTGTTCTCGTTTAACTATCGCGGTACGTGCGTCACCGTTCAACGAGCAACAAATAGACTTGAACATCAACACCAGTTGATGAACGACAATTAACTGGATTATATTGTTTACTATGATTTTAATATTGCATACTCATATGCCGTATTAAAATAAGAAATATGTTGTTTGATGATATTTCTAAGTTGAAGGATGTTTCTAGTGTTATATTATTATAATAAGACAGCTGCGCCGAATGTTATTTTATTGTAAAAACGAATTCGCAGCGAAACTTGTACATCAATCTTTCTCGCTGAGACAAACTGGTGGGCGGTTCTCTTTGCGGCTGAATTTATGATCCGAGTCACATTTGAGAGGCGTAACCGAAATAAAGTTCTGAAAAGATAAGGAAGTTTATTAGATAGGTTCACGTTGTTGGTAGTGACCATCTACATGATAAAAATATATTGAACAGTAGGTTAGTGTTTGAGTGAAATAATTACAAAATAAAAAACCTTATGGATATATAAATAAAATTTTATTTGTTGTAAAAATCATATGCCATTAATAACATATTTCGCAACTTAAACTATTTTAAATATAAAATAATAAAATCCTTCTTTAACTCGACCTGTATTTTGAATAAACATTATTATAGCACGTTTTATCGAGCGAGTACCTCTATTAGTCGTTCTATTTGTTTGTGAGCACCGGGTTAGCTCGTGATTGATGTTTGTGAATATGCTAATAGGAATTGTATGTTCGTTAATTGTGTTGCTCAGTCGGTAATATAAGCAATTCCATTCATTTTGAAAATGTACAAAGAATAGCTTTTCCAACAAACACTGGCTTTAAATTGATATAAATTAACTATGATAAAAATGTTAAAACAGTAAAGAGATTTTAAAAGAACTTTTATATTTTTTTCAGTAATGACGATAGGTAATGAAGAAATTAAGAGTCAAAAATAAATAAATTCAAACATGTACTTATATTTTAACATGAAATCAATGCTGAGTTAATCCCGGAATTAAATTTAAAAATAAAGAGCTTCATTGGTTCCGAAGGTTGCAGGTCTAAATCTTACTCACTTTGATACACTTTCTTTCAATACTTATCTATTTAAATTTAATAATATAAAAAGTGGAATTATTGTAGAATTGGGTTTGATTTAACTTTTTGAATGGAACTTTGTGTTTATTATTTAAGGAACCATTATTTTCTATTTCTGAAAAGAGGTTACAGTGTCAATTTTAACTTCGGCTCCCTGCTCTCAAAATAAAAGTATTTGCAATTTATATAAAAAATTTGCAAAGTAAAGACACAAATAAGTAATCGAAATCATACATGTGGAAACCTACGTAAAAACTACGTAATCAGTAAAAATGTCCCGATTGTGAACGAGTCGTATTGTATGTTTATATATGTAGATACCAATCCGGCATCTATGATGATATGTTCATAGAACGTAAAATGGATAATAGTAGGTCTTACACGCTCATAGTCTACTGAAATACAAATATCACGGGTAACTTTAATTAATGTTGTAACTATACTATGACAATGACGAAATCCGAATGGAAAAAGACTTAAAAGGGAATGTTTGAAGGAAATTGGCATCGTGTAATAATTATTTAGGGTGTGGGATAGAATGGGTCAATCGAAAAAAGGAAGAAAATTAGCTGCAACCAAGGCTTTAAGTTTTTGGGGAGAGGAATGATTTTTACATCTTCCTAAACTTTCAAAACCTTTGTAGAAACGGATAGAACATTTAAGAATATGGAAGCTATGATATCCCCGATGGGGGTAAGGATACTACACCTGCGGCATTTGAAGTATATAAAAATAACGTTATTTTTAACATCACAGAAAGTGATGGAATGGTAATAACTTTATATAATTGTGTTATTAATTGACGCACCTTCAAGCTAACTTTTTGATTTAGATTTATCGGATTTCCGAAGATTCAAAAGAATAAAGGTTTATGATCACAAAACACAAAATGTAATACTGGCACGTTGCACGTAGTGGACACAAGGTTTGGGATTAATACGTAACAAGTGGCGGATTGGAGATATAGTGTCGACTCGAGTACTTTGCGGTGCGACACTTTCTGGCAATTCCATACCTTTAAATCTTGAAGGGCTTGGGGCCGAAAAGTCACCCTCGGGTCAGAATAATTAACTATCTTATCCAGGTGTAAAGACAAGTCATGATTTATACCTTTTGAAGAAAAAAAATGTCGTAGAAATTATAGAACAAGGATTATTTTGACTCTAAACGTAAAATACATAAAAGGTCCACAGGATAAGACGAAAACATATAGATTTATCTTACTGAAACCCGCTGATGACAAAAAAAATAAGAAAATTAGTGGAAACAGTTAAAAGCATCAAATTGCACAGTTGTAAATTGCATTGATTAAACAGAAATAAGTAATAAACAAAAAATCATCATCATCATCATCATCATCATCATCATCAGCCTATCGGAGCCTTCCACACGTAGGAGAGGCGGGCCTTTAACCTCGAGGCCACCACGAATAAACAAATAGAAAATAAAAACTAATGATAAACTAACTAACAAATAAAAAATAAAAACTAACTGTTAATACTTAAGGTTTAAAATAATTAAAGTTACGATATCACATACAAATTAATAAATAGAAAATAATCGAAACAGAGAACACATAACGGAAATACAAATAAGTTTCAAATATTGTAACGTCTTTTAATACAACAATACTTGTATATAATAAAGCGAAAGTATAGAAAATTTATCGAACACCTCCGGTTCAACAGTGTTGTATAGCTAAAATACTATAAAAGGTCTAGTATTCAACTGACTCTGAGGAGCAAACACCTAGCTGTGTCAACCAAAAGATTCCTGATACTACACTACCCACAACTGGATATCATGTATGTATACTTCGGTGTAGGTATAAGTTTTAGAAATGTATTTTTTATTATAATATTTGTTTAAAAAAATTCCGTAATTCTCCTGGAATCTTTGACTAGTCGTGAACCGCACATTATAAATTTATTTCTTCAGGTGCAAGCTACGTGTTGGTTCTAAATATTTGTAATTTTTGTTGTCAGTGCACTTATAATAACTTTGAATAAGTTCGACCTCCTGGGCCTTAACCTTACATTTCAATGTTTTTATCTTAATGGAAGGTTTCTTTCTTGTTTTACAATTATTGTAAAGATTTAGAATTTTTTTAAATAGTTTCGGCTCTACTAACATAATAAAAGAATGTCTTTTGTAGTAAACTATTTCGAGATGAGATGGGTATCTTCAAACTAAGTTGAAGTAATTGTCACTTGGCGCCGAGAGCTAAGAAAATAGAGGAAATAACATTTGAAATAACTTACAGCTTAATTTTATTCCTATAATGGAGCAAGTTTATAGTCCATATGGGTATTAAGATGTTTTTATATTATGTATTAATAATATAAATATAATAATCATCAATAAGTGTTCTTTATTGTAACATTAAAAAAAAACTACAACTTCTTGTTTCATGAAGGAGATTTATTTTTAATAAGCTTAAAGCTAAGGCCCCCACAGCTTATTGCCGGAAAGTCCTGAATCCTTCAAAATTATTTTACGATTATACACTTTTATCTACCTTTGATCTCTTTTTAAATATAATATGAAATTCTTTCCATAATAGTGTAATATTGAGAGCTAACTTAGACAATTTTATTTTTTACGTTTACACACAGCCATTTTAGCAATGAGGTAAGCTAAAAACCTTATTGAATGGTAAATTTGGGTTGTAAAATACAATGGAATATATTTAATTGATCATTAATTTCTGATTTTTTTATTAAAAATATGATAAAACAGACAAACTACCTTCATCACCAATTTTTTTCACAAAAACTTAAATTTTGTCAAATCTATTAGAATAAATAATTAATTATTCTGTATAAGAATATGAAACTTTATATAAAACCATAAGAATCTGCAGATATAGATACTTGACGCTCTCTTTTTAACACAATGCTTCCTCGTCAAAATGCAAGTACCTTATGTTACAGAAGTCTATATTGCAGGGGTGTCCCTGAAGAAATCCTCTTTGTATAAGTTTGGTGTTCTTTAACAAAGGCAAAACAATGTTTCTGGCACCAACGTTTTTCTGTTAAAGCGTTTGGCACTGTCTGAAAAGGTGTATCACGGGCAGGGTTGATGGAAGGATCCCAGCTGTTCTGTTTTGGAACAAAAAAAAGTGAAGGACTCTTTGTCAGTATAGTCTTCATTTTCCTTAAGGACCAACAGACAGCCAATATAACAACGTTTTATCGAATCTCTCTGGACTCCATACCAACAAAACATTCTCAATCACACAGAATTCATTTTTTCTGCCACAGAAAAGAAGATTACTGCACCAATATCTTTCAGGGAGAGGAGAAGTTAGGATAAACAAAGATGGGAGAAAAGGAAGTACAGTCGAACCTCTCACTAATCAGAGAAGAAGCAACACTAAACACAGTTTTAGATGGATTTTATGTGAAAGGATACTTCTATATCTATCTTCTAAGAACAGCTGATTTTCACTATCTGTAAATGTCTATTATGTATTCCTTCAATTTCATTTTTTGACACCTTTGTGGAAGGACTGCTATTTTTTAACTTTTATCACTCAGAAACTGACATAGGTTCGAAATGGTTGGGAAAAACTGTTTATGATTAAACTAAATATAATTTGAGTCAAAGTGATTGCAAACATTGTGATATAAAGAATTGTCTCTCTCTCATATATTGGCGATAAATTGTCCAAACTTCTCTTTTAAAAACAGTTAAACAATTTTGCGTTAGCTGCAGTGCAATGTCAAAAACTAAGTACTCAAAATAGAACTTCAAATAAGTGATTGTGTTATCCTTGGAAGAAACATTAATTGCGAACGAAGAGTTACCAAGCAATCGACTAGATTATATAAAAATAAAAATGAAGAGTGAGATATCTACCAAACAGTGGGGCAGCAGTCTTCAACTTCATACCATATAGAGAGTGACTGAGAAGATAGAAATTCAGTTCCTTTACTTAAATTTCTATAGTATTAATTCTTCCAAATCTTGGTGAGCGAATTTTGCGTCGGAAGTACAGTTATCGTTAATAGAACAGTTATAGTATTATCAAGATAGAGGACTTGTAAAGAGTGTTGGTAAGTATTAATGTTAATTTATTTGTCATGAAGCATTTTCTCTCAACGCAACCTAAAACCATTCGATTTTATTAACACTTTGGCTTTATCCTGTATAAAAAGGAATCTTTAAAAATATACAGTGACTTCTAAAGTTATGACAAAATATGAAGAAATCAATAGAAGTCTAAGTTTCTGGGCTTCTTTTTATGTTTAAAAATTAAAAAAAATATTTCAATTACTGTTCTGGCTTGGAATTCATATAAAAATTAACAATGTACGTTAATTGCGCTCAATCATAGAGAAAATTGCAATTATCTAATACTAAAGATACAGAGATGAAAAACATGTGTAGTAATTTATTAACAAAAGAAAAAAAGATATGGGAATTGTTCCTACTTATTAGTTTATATTGAACAAAATTTTTATTTAAATAAAAAAAAACTAATTAAAAACGAACTAGGAAATAATAAAATTTAACACGCCTATTTTTCTGCTTAAGAGAAAATTTAAGCCAGATTAAATAGAAAACTAATAAATTTACTAATATCAATCGAACTTGTAATTATTATTCTTAATAGACTTCTTTTTTTCACAAGATTTAATGTAATACGCTGAAAGAGTTTTTTCAAAACAGAAAAGTATTGTTGTGACAAAATTTTCACAAAAGTAATTTCCAACCCTTAATCTGCATAAAAACTTTTGAAAACATTAAATAAAATCTAGATTTTGAAATAATTCCTAGTTATATATTTTGTAATTACAAAATAAAACAATTCAAAATAATTGGAATACAAAACTAATCCACAGTAAGACGTTTCGGGCTTTTAAATGCTGCTTCTGGGGCCGAAGTTGGATTTTCGAGATTAGATTCTTAAGCTCACCCAGAAATTATATTAATCTTGAATACGGTTTCAGGCGGTAAATAGGTCTGTGTGAGAGTGTTTCTTTCATGAAAAAGGGGTCATAAAACAGATTGTTTATTTTTTCTATTTCATCAATTTATAGCAAGTGATATAATCTGAATTGCAAAATATATGCCAGGATACAATTTATAATCAGTATCAGTTTTTCGCGAATATGGAATATCTATTTTTTTAATTATAATCACTGTTGACCTAAATATTTAAATCCAAATAAACAATAGAGCATGTAAAATAAATCGGAAGACTTTAGACTTGTAATATGGCCTGCAGTGTTTCAGGTCAAAATTTTTAATTAATATATTTTTGAATTTAAAATCAATAATGTCTATTTCGAAGAGAAGTCTTTTTTTAATTAAATTTACTGCCACATCCATGCCACTGTGAGCATAAGGAAGACAGAATCTTATTATTTCATTCGGATTCAAGTTCTACACCGAAAGAATGGAGATCCGCCATGATTATTCGCCAGTAAGAAGGGTGTGGTGAAATTAAACCTCGTAATGAGTCAACTAAACACTCTGAAACTTGTATCCTACTAAAAGATTACATGAAACTGGCTACTTTACACCTGTGCTCGAGACTGACTTATTTTCAGATTATGTCACCAATAAATCTTTTTGCACGTGTCTTCAACCAGTTTAAACTAGTAAGATTTTGCAACACCTGCCCAAATACTACAGCACTATTCTACACACTTTCCACCTGGACTATGTATGGGCAATGAACCCATCCCAGCGTGAATTTCTTCTGGCAGTTGCTTAAGCTTTGGACTCATTAAGCAACTCGAATGTATGATTCGAGGACACCTCAATACCTGCTAGATGAATAGAGTATTGTATATGTGTAGATAATTGAAATATCAATGTTTAGCTTATACTTAAATGTTTGGTTAGTCCCAAGAAAGAAATAACTGCATCGAGTTCCTCGAATTTAAAATATGGAAGAGATAAATACATATTGTATATTTTTATTAAGCAAAACATTTAACCGATTTAAAATTAAACAGCGTCGAGTTCACTATCGTGTGTGTATGTTTCATAGCAAGGAGAAACTTTAATCTTAATTTTCTAAGGGCTATTTTTTTCTTAGAATAAGTATCATATTCTAATAATATTTTAACAAAAGTGAAATGTGACACGATTCATTAATCTAAAAATATTATTATAAGCGATTACGTTTGATTTATTAATATTTACAAAAATATATTATCTAAGTACTTAAAATATTATAGATATTTATGTATTACGTTTTAATCTAAGAGTCAAATACATGTACTTAAAAAGGGGCGATACCAAAATTTGAGGATTTGATGTTAAACAAGTGCCCTATAACTTCGTTTATTTACACATATCATTGGTTTTTGGACACTTCTTCACGCCATATCTCTTATTATTAAAAGTGCTAAGAATATTATCGTCTAAGACAATACTGATCATCCGTGTGGGCTTATGTTCTATGTGGTATAATTGGATTTTTCTGGACTTTCCAAGAGATTTAAGGATTTGAGGTAATCTGACGAAATAATTTTTGATCTGGTAAACTTGTGATTCTAATTCGGTAAAAGTATTGTGACGAGATGTGTTTGATAACTATAACTTGGAAACATGGAGCTGCACATGTCTGATACAGCTACCCTTTTTACCACACTTAGAGAATTGGAGCCAAGTATTTTAGTTGTTATAGTTTACTAGAGGTAGCTGCATTGTGTATAGTAATAGTACAGTATTTGTTTCAATTTCAATTCGCTACAATTGAAACCAATATGTGAAGATTTGTCGCTTCTGAACAAAACTCCAAATACCAACATATCAACAACTAATGATCCTAGTAACATTTTACTTTATTTTAAAATAAGCAATTCACTTTTCAATCTTAGCTGGATTTAGAACTGTCTCGACAACAAATAGCAACAGTTTCCATTATTCAATCTATTGAACGTTCAGCTGAGAGCTGAGTCAATTTAGAGATTATTCGATATATTGCAACAAGGCAGAGATGTAGCGATGTAGATGTCACTTGGGAACTTTGGCTCCACAATCAAACCAAGCGAGGATTTTGTCGTGCAACTTAGAATAAATTCATTGCAATGTTGTTTTTATCTTAGATTTTTTTCATGCAAATTATAATATTCTGAAAAAGTAAGAATACACAAAGAGATTACAGTAATTGTCATGACTCGTCTTTGATCTCCATTTCAAATATGGGAAGTGATATAAATTTGACTCATAAGTTTCTTCAAACTATTTTGATGGATTCATAACTAACATCTGTATGCTCACTTATTAAAAAACAAAAATATTAGTGACGATGTAATGATTTAATCGTCTCTTATTGCAACTAAAATTGAAATCAGTAACAAGATTCTACCTCATCAGATTTTTTTCGATAAATTAGAAGCTAGAAAATTCTCATTTCTCTGAAAAACTTAGATAAACAGTGTCTCTTTAGATCATAAAGGTAATATAAAAATAAGATTCATTAATTGCAATTTTATACAGTAATTATTTAAATATTACATTCGTTACAAAGTTATATATTATATGTGATGCATGTGTAAGTTTAAGAGAAAGGCATTTCATTTATTTGCACAAATATATATTGAAAATGATAAAGATGTTTATTAACTTATATGTTTACACCTCGCTATGATACTTAATAATTGGTTATCATCAATAAGTAAATTTTTATTTTTTTACATATCATTGAACTGCATCGCGTTAATAGCCGATAAAATGTTGTTCGCTCATAAACTGAGTCGTAATAACAATATCTGCCTCAGGGACCAAATATTTTAAAGCGTTCATAAAATTGTCTCCTGCCATTTTTCCTTTTTTCTGAAAATATTCAAGATGTAATATTAAAAATTTATAAAAATCCACCATAAATATATTTGATAAAGCAAAATGTTTTTGTAACGATTTAATCCTCTATTAATTTACAATTGTATTAATACATATGTTTATTCGTTTAAATTTAGTAACGACTTGCTTCTGATATATACGAAATATACGAAACAATAATGCGTTCACTTTAGATAGAATAAAATGTGATCTACATTTACTTACCCTGACCGTCCGCAGTCCGCTTTAACGAATTGCTCCGAGGCAGGTGTAGCTTTTATGTCACTCCTTTTTATTGGGTATTAAAGAAACAGCTACTTCATGGTATAAAGTCTCACACATAGATCCAATTGTTATCAATAGTAAAATTACTTTTTAATACTAGTTTGTTTTCTAGGGCTTTCATTGTTAAGAACTAATTAACTATACTTGAGAATATAAATATATTTGCAATAATAAATTATTTATTCTTATAATAGATTTTTGATGGATCGAGTTTCCCACCTTCTAGAAAAAAATTAATACCCAGATTTTCCTAAAAGACAAAATTATTTATAAATTATTAAAAACTATAAAATTATTTTTCAATAATGCTTTCATATACATAAATTAAAATAAAAACTAAAAAACATTCACTTGTTTAATGTAAATCATATATTTTATTTTGAATATAATTTTTAAAGTCTACATTAAGAAAAATGTATCCAGTATAAACATGGGTAGAAGTAAAATAAACTAAAGACAGCATAGTTTAAAGAGAAAGAGAAAGAGAAGTATTTTAAATCAAAACGTTTACTTTTCAGTTAACTTTACGTTCACTAAGGTTTTCCAAAAGTCTGTTCCTAAAGAGTCATAATATTGTTAATAAAACAAATCAATTAATTATATAACCAAAATATAATTAAATTCAAGATATAGAGTATGTAGTACATCCAAAAAATAACAAAAAATATTTTCACTAACATTCTAAGATTCAATATCTTTGCAATGAGTCAAGTAAGGTTATTTGGATTATTTCTTCGAGTAAAAAGTAACATATCAGTTCAGTTGTCCAAATGTATTTGACATCTGTTTTAGTTTTGTTGGACACAATCTAAATTGAATCCGAAAACGATTCCATTTTATAGAATAGTATGAGCTTCAATGTGCAATTTCCTAAAGGAAGTTTCCCATTTTAGAATTTTATTTTTTTGCGAATGTTATTGAAGCAAGGCTTAATTTGCTTAACCTTACTGTAAATAGGTATTAAACGTTTACGGACTACTAATAACTTAAAAGATTTTAAGTGATATTTTTCTAAGAAAATTATATTTCACGACTGAAAATAAGATTAATAAATAAAAAGATTAACACTGATTTATTTTTGAATAAAAATAGTGGTTTTATATTCTTAAGCTATTGAAAAAGTTTTAGGTGGTAGAACCTAATTATGGTCAAGGTACTACAGCTCGAACATTGACTGGCACGTCCGGGGAACTACCATCCTCTCACAAAAGATCATCTAGCTGCGTTTCATCCGATGCGTGAGAGAGCCGGTTGTCCTTTCCTTTTTCCACCTTTATTCTCCCGAGATGGCGATGTGTGCAATGACTTTCTGTTCTGCAACAGGCTAAGTCTGTTTTCAGGTGTTGATCGTGTTTCATTGGGTATGGGCTCCAGGGAGACCCTGCAACTGTGGATCGAACCGGGGGCCCAAATCTCAGTTCAGACCAAGAGCAATACTCTTTGACAGTGTTTTTTTGGACTATCAGCATCCTTCCATCATTCCCTTCACCTCAAGGGTGGCAAAGCATTCACAACGCCATATTGCAGATGTTCATGGGTGATGGTAACAATTTTAAATCAAGAAGACCGTCTGATAGTTTGCCCCCTTTACAACAAAAAAAAACGGAAAGTTTCCAATATTATCATTTTAAAAGTCCATGATCATGATCCACCACCTTCTTATTTAATATTTGAAATAGTTTAACTTTAAAACGAAGTGACTACTCTCTTTATTTGATTTTAAGATTCTCTCGAAACTATTTGAGCATAATTTTCAATTTCAATTCATTTAATTCAATTTTAAAACTCTTTTTGTTCGTAATGTTTTATTCTAAAATTTTGACTTTCTTGTTGGAATAATATAAAATAATACAGTTGCATGGGAATTTAATTAAAATAAATTTTTATTACTTTTAAATTCAACGTTTTTTATATGAGTTTTAACTAAACGATTACCGCTATAGACCACTGTGAGCCTATGAAGCTCAGATAATACTTCTACCACCTCTTCCATGAAAACTATTTGTAATATTATTCTTTATCAAATACGATCCATTGTAAAGCGGATTTGAAAGCTGTTTCATTCCTACAATATTCCTTTCGTGTTTCAAATTTTTGGTTTTTCGAATATCCATTTTAAAGTAACAACAATGCTACTTTTGGTTTCATAATATATATAAATTTAGTCTGTATAGTTTAAGGGTAATATGTTATGTCTTATCTATAATATTTGTAATCTTTTATTTATAGAAAACACCATCTCCTTAAAATTCCAAATCTTCTGATAAAAACATCCTTCACAGGTCCCTTGGGAGTCCAAAAAGAGACCTCATTTACAATTTTATCGAAAGCTATTGACGTCTTATCATGTTAAGGTTGTTTAAATTGGTCATGAAATATTTAAAAAAATCTTATGGAAAAGTGGAAAACACGTATTTGTTTTTTTTTATCTTTAAGTAAAATTTATTATGTTTTCATTTTTTTTATAAAATTATTTTTAATGTTGTATTAATTTATTTTAAGACACAAGGATATATTTATAATTTACCTTTAACTGAAGAATCACATCAACTAATGATGGTAGATTATTTAGTAATAAAAGCAATCACCAAAACAATTAATGAATCAAAATATAATTTTTTAAGCCTTTTTGTTATTAGAATAAAATATATAACTTAACTGATACCTAATATAATCTTAATTAAATAAAAAATATGTCACTGAAGATAGATAGTAAACAACAAGGAGTAAACCATAAAACTAAATATATAAACATGATGAGAGAGAGTACCTTAAGTCGTGTCAATAAAAAATATATTTTTATTCCAAATCCATTTTGTACTCAACTTGTATTGAAAGTCTTTAAGGATCATGAGATTAGATACAAATCTTTGTCCATACGGGTTACAATATAGCAAAACAAAATGAGCACTTAAGTAAAAGATACCGGGTAATCCAAAATCAATAAAACTTATTGTTCTGCGTTCTATACGACATTTTGTTCGGAAAATGTTATTTCAAACGAACGAAGATATCAAGAAGAAAGCTCCGGAGACTGAATACCGAACCTTCCAATATCTAAACAGTTATAATTATTATTACAGTCATGTGATATCTTAGTAAGAATTTTTCCAGTTTAGAACAACGTGGTATTTAAATTGACTATTTTAGTAATAAGAGCTTTTCATTATTAATTATATACATTTACCCATCTATACCGCAATAGCAGGATTTGATATAGAATTTTCTTTAACACATGTTTAAGGATGACGGTCCTGATAGACAAACCACAGTTTAGATTTGGGATATCAAGTTAAAATGGAAGGTCAAAAGGTTTAGAGATTATTTGGGTCCCCTTATTATTCTCTTTAATTACAAAACATAATTATTGGTTGTACACATAGACATATATTGTGTACAATATTGTTACAAAAAAATAAGAGGAGCTGTATTGACTAACGGGGTGAGTTGGCGGCGGGCGAGGTGTGGAGTGGTGTGATGTATCGAGGAGAGAGGTGGTGAGGAGAGGAGAGGAGAGAGGAGCAGAGTTTATTTAAAGAACCTTTTTGGATGTAATTACTCATTATTTTGTAAAATTGCAAATAAATAAGTGATTTACCAAGAAGTCGTATTGTTTTGATTATTTTATTTAAAAAGTAAGGTGTGTTTTGTAATTAAAGTAATAGTCAGAAGTGGGATTACCTATAAAAAAAAGTATAAAAATGAAGAGATCAGAGGGCATCAAGGATATTACGTACGATCAAACAAAGAGTAGAAATGTTCAAATGAATTAATGGCACGAAAGAAAATTTCATCAGAATCGATGACCAAATATTTTCAAGAGAAGGCAGCCATGTGTTTTAGATGTCAGTTAAGTGACCAAGCTTAAGTTAAGTGACCAAGTTAAGTGACCAAACGAAAATGTTTCAGGTGTGGCAAGCTAGGTCACTTGGCGAGCATCTGTAATTCAACAGAAGTAGAATCAAATCCTGTTAGGAAATTTCAATTGATATCACAGTTGAATGATGTGTATAAGAAAACAGTGAGGGTAAATAAGGTCTTTATCAAGGCTTATTTAGATACTGATAGCGAGCTTAATATACTATTCAAGGGAGCATCTAATGCCCTTAAACTCAAACTAATGCCTAAAAATATAGTGTTAAAAAGATTTAACAGTGATCCAGTTCGAGCATTAGGAGGGGTACAGTTTGAATTATCAATCGACGAGGAACATTTCAAAACATCTGCTGTAGTAACAAACGTCGATTTGGGTGATATAGCTTTTAGAAATAGGCCAGATCGTTATAAATCAAAATGACATAACGCCAAAAGTGTCTCAGTTTGGCGCTTAATTATCACGAGCAACAACTACCCCCAATGATTTGTGGAATATCGCCGTGTGTGACGCTGCTAGCTATTTCAGAGTAGAATTAGTCGAAGACACTTCTGTACCGATTGGGGATAATTTGGTTCAAGTAACCATATGTGACGCAGATTGCGGAGATTACTGTACGAGGCCCAGGCAGTTCAGCATAGGTAACGTAGTATATTCCGTAGCCAGCTCCGTGCTACGAAATGGGAACGGCTTCATAAGAGTCTGCAACATTGGTACCCGTACCGTTGGTTGGAAAAAGGGAACAACGATCACCCGAGCTGAAAAGTGCATATTGGACCCAGAGGTGAGATCACACTGTTTTACTTTGAGGAGAGGAGTGTTCTGATAATTATAATGAATTTGAAAATATTGATGTCGTTGATATTGAGAATAATGATCAAGTAACATTAGTTAATCTTTTAAAGTCGTATGGGGATTGTTTAAAAAGCCGTATAGACTAGTGCTTACGGAAAGGGAAGTTGTAAGGACAATTTTAAATGATTTAATAAAAGGGGATATTATTAGAGAATCGAATTCCCTATAAGCATCTCCGATATTATATAGTACGAAAAAAAAATGGCGATTATAGATTGTGTGTCGATTACAGGGAGTTAAATAGGATTACTATTAAAGATAGATTCCTTATGCCTCATACAGATGACCAATTAACAAAGTTGTCGTTTAAACAATATTTTATAAAATTAGACTTATTTTCCGGCTACCATCATTTATCAATTAGAGCAGATTCTATCCATAAGATGGCATTAATTACTCCTGATGGTCTTTATGAATATTTGAGGGTAACATTCGGGTTAGCCAATGCACCGTCAGTGTTTATGAGGGTAATTCAAAAATTAGTGAAACTTGTGGGTAGTGATGAAATTGTAACCTTTATGGATGACATGTTACTATCAACTTTAAGCTTATCTAATGGTTTAAAATTATTAGAAAAGGTATTATCTCAGTTGCGTAAAGCAGATTTAAAATTAAACCTTAAAAAGTGTTTATTTCTTAAAACAAAAGTTTCATTTCTGGATTATGAGATTAGTTCGGAGGGTTTTAGGCCCGGTAATCATAAAATACACGCAGTGGAGAATTTCTCTAAGCCAAATAATCTACATCAATAATGACAGTTTTTAGGACTGTTTAGTTACTTCAGAAAGTTCATTAATAAATTTGCAATCATAGCGAAGCCGTTGATCTAACAAAAAAGAAATCTGAATGGATCTGGGATAATAAACATGATGATTGTTTCGATTCATTAAAACAAAGGTTATGTTCCTGACCTGTGTTGGCTTTATACGACCCATTACTACCTTGTGAGATACATACTGACGCAAGTAAAATAGGGGTAGCGGGAATTTTATTCCAACTCCAAACGGATGGCGAATTAAAACCATTCGTTTATTATAGTAGAGTTACTTCTCTCGTAGAAAGTATGTATCATAGTTATGAACTTGAGACGTTAGCTGTCGTTGAATCTTTAAAAAACTATCGTATATATGTTTATGGATAATTAATTAAAGTAGTTACCGATTGTTCAGCTGTATGGTATACATGCTCAAAAAGGATTTAATCCCTCGGATAGCAAGGTGGTGGCTTACGATCCAGGAATACGATATTCAGATCGAATATAGACCGGGAGATCGTATGACGCATGTTGATGCTCTCAGTCGCAATCCGACAAAAGGTGAAACTAAGTCAACAAAACATTCGATATTCTCAAGTGTTCGATAGTAATATAAATATGATATCTGCTGATGACTGGAATTTGACTATTCAGTTGCAAGATGATAAATAAAATTGCATAATAAAGCAATTATCAGAAGGTCAGGCTTGTACTGATGTTAAAAATAATTATAAAATTAAAAATAATCGATTATACAGGAAAACTATAAATGGTGATAGGTTAGTTGTTCCTTCCTTTGCAAGATGGAAGTTTATGTAAAAAATCCACGATCAAATAGGTCATATCGGCTTGAAACGATGTGAGGAACTAATTAAATCGGATTATTGATTTCCTAAGATGTCTCGTTTTATTAAAAAATATGTGAATCATTACTTGGAGTGTTCATATTCAAAGGAGATTATGGTAAACGAAGTGATGAGTTACATCCCATTCCTAAGCCCTCCATCCCTATGGAAGTAGTTCACATTGATCATCTCGGGCCTTTTGGTAAAACTAGAAAGGGTCATCAATATTTTTTAATTATAGTAGATTCCTTTTCAAAGTTTTTGTTAGCGAGACCATCTAGAACAATGAGTTCCGTAGAGACTGTTACAATTTTAAAAGATATGTTTAGTTTGTGCGGTTATCCGAGGAGAGTAGTATCGGATAGAAATTTATCTTTTACTAGTAGAATTTTCACCATACGTTAAATACTATAGCATATCCTTGCGCAAATGGACAGGTTGAACGATACAACCATACATTATTGGATGCTATGCGTACTCGTAATATAGATCCTAACATGTGGACAGAGTGTATACCCGATGTGGTTTGGGGAATTAATAATACAATTAACGAAAGTCTAGGTTATCGCCCTTATGAAATTATGTTTAGTCATAGAGGTCGACTTATGCCTGATTTGATCGGGAACGAAAATTTTAAGCCGGTTGACGAGAAACGTAAAAATGCTTCCGAGCGATTTAAACGAAAAGCCATAATTATGAAGAACAATTATGAAAAGCTTCGTAGACCTGAGAATAAATTTGACAAGGGTGATTTAGTTCTCTGAAAGCAATCGCCCATGGGAAGTGAAGTTAAAAATGTAAATAGTAAGTTGCAAGTGTTGTATTCTGGGCCTTACATTGTACAAAGGTTCTTGGTAATGGGCGGTATGAAATCCGTAGCGTTATAAAAAGTTTTCAGAATTGTTGCAGCAGATTCTCTTACACTATATCGTAGTGCTCCAGACTGTAGTGAGACTAGTAGTGATGATGACGTGGTCACTAGAGATGATCTTATCGATTTATTGGAAAGCTAAGTGAATGTTTGCGCCAATTGCGTTGCAATTATTCCAGGATGGCCGACTGTAACAAAAAAAATAAGAGGAGCTGTATTGACTAAGGAGTGAGTTGGCGGCGGGCGAGGTGTGGAGTGGTATGATGTATCGAGGAGGGGAGAGAGGTGTTGAGGAAAGGAAAGGAGAGGGGAAGAGAGTTTATTTATAGAACATTTTTGGATGTAATTACTCATTATTTTGTGAAAATTGGAAATAAACAAGTGATTTACCAAGAAGTCGTACTGTTTAATTATTTTCTTTAAAAAGTCAGTTGTGTTTTGTAATTAAAGTTATAATATTATAACTATAAACTGAGAAATATAAACATCTTTATTACTATTACTCCTTCCTCGTAGAGAGCAGACGTTGTGTTGGAGCTTCATTTAGTAGAATTATATTCTGCAAGAACCGGAACAAGACAAAGTAGTTTTTGATGAAATAAAAATATATGAAAGGGTTAAGTTTTATTTTGTCATAGTATTTGATAATTAGAACTTATTTTATTCTCTTTGGTTTAAGCATAATTTAACATACAGTTGTAAGTCATCAACAAAATAATTCTCTCTAAAAAATCGTTAAGTGGACTTATATTATTATATGTCAATCATGGTGCTCGACTAATGGTGTCGGAGTAGGAAGCACTTTGTCGTTTTTGAAAAGAGTCACCGATGACTTTATTCTTGAATGTCGTCAGGATCTCAGACCCTTGAAGGTTACCTCATAGACGGTTAGATGAATCCCTTACTTCGAAGAAGTCCGATCCCTGCAACATCTCGAGCGAGACTATCTATAATTAATCTGTACTCTCGCCTCTATTTATACCAACATTGTTGTGACTTCACTTGCACATGTGGCTACGCAGGTGGTTATGCGGGTGACACCTGATAATTTCAACTAGCCTCAATCATTAGTTATTCAAATAATAAGAATTGCGCCGATATGTATAAAGATTTATTAAAACTCTCCTCACAATATTGATTTCCAAGAATTTCAGAAAAATAATATTTCCAAATAAAAAAACAGAAAACTCTATTCTTTAGATTATTAATAATAGGTAATAGCCTTCATCAAAAATATTCCATTTTGAAATGAAAGATTCGTGCTTAATTCCCTATCTATTTTTGGAACTAACGACTTTTTAAATCACAATTTAGATTGAAGGTACATCAATTTTAATACATTTATTTGTAGAGCTTGAACATCATGAATAATGCCATACTTGAAGCTCACGGTTGAAGAAGTTACAATTCTAGTTGCAAGGATTCCGAAACTAACCAAAAGCAGCTTACTTGCGTCATGAAGTATGTTATTGGAGTCTGTAAGAAACTTATGCACTTAGCACTGTCTATCAGGATAAGGACGAAAAATTAATACAATAAGCTACTGAAAACATCCCTAGCCGATTACTGATATCATTGTATACTAAAACGAAATTGCTTAACTACGTCTTGTTTTTAATGTTCAACATAATAAATAGGATGCAAACTTATTACGTTGAAAATAAAATGTAAGTTTCAGATAAATTTATTAGACTTGCACATTATTTTAATTTGCTTTTCTTTTCTAGTCATATATTTTTTTAGACAGAATAAAACAGTCTTTTACATGCAAACCTAATAAGAGGATATGTTTTCTTATTTAGAAGTGCTTTAATAAAAACGATAAAGGACTTTTCTATAAAATTCCAAGAGAATGGTAACTTTATATGTCATAGAAAAGTGCTATTACCTTGAGAGCTTTCTAAAAATTTTCTTGTCGCAAAATATCAACATTGTTTCAAATGAAGAGCAGCACATAGGACACCGGGAGAGTCGAGCTAATATAACTAAATTTTATTTACTTTGTTGATTGACCACTCTAATCCCAAGAAAGACTGTTTTGAATTTCAAAAGTTCTTTTTGTTTTACATAGACCATTAATCAAGAAAGGGTTATAGTAGTATATAAGGTCGAACATCAATCATAACGGTGCAGAAACTGAGAAAATTTGTTTTTCTTTATGGGCTTCTACACCTTGTTATATTATGATATATCTGACAAACCTAAACGGATAATTTTTTACCTGCAACAAAAGGTTCGATTTGACTCATAGCTTATTACGAAATGATTCGATTTTGATAACGCCATTTTTGTTGAATGCGGTATATTTGAAAATGGATATATATATGTATATTAAATAAGTCCTCTCATGTGAAAGTAATATAGTGGTACTCTAGTAACCAATAAACAAAGAAAAGTAAAAATATTTAAATTTAAACAAATAATAAAATTATATTAATGATACAAAGTAAATGTTTCGGTGATAATAATTAACAAATGCCTTACAAAAAACCTCCAGTCTTTGCCCTCACATATGTGTTTATTTGTTTTGTCGCCTTCGGGAGTTATTTAATTAGATTGTTTAGTGTAGACTCAAATCACTTCGGTAAACTAATGTTAATTTAAGAAGTTATTAAGGTTAAATAAAAATGGCTTGATGTTTTTGGGTTCCCAATTACTTATTCAAAAGTTTTTTAAAGGTCAGGTTAATATTGCCTGACTAACTGTAAGTAATTTCTGAAACCTAAAAATATATTTATTTTGAAAAGGAAGCTATTTAAAATGGTTGAGGTCACGGGCAGTACTAACAAAAAAAATCATTTATATCATTTAAAAGGTATTTAATATTTCTTGTCCACTCTGGTAGCTTACTTCGAGGTGAGTGCTATTATGAATTTTAAGCGCTTAAATATCGTTACCGATTCCGTTGTCATATAGTTCTGCAAACAATTTGAGGACATAAAACACATGTTTTTTATTGATAATGATTAATCCTTCTTTCAATAAATCTTTATATTCTGTCAAACCTTCAATTTTTGGATAAATATATGACTCTACTATTCACAGCTGTAATAATTAATTAACTCTTTATATAAAAGCTATCGCATTTCCATAACACGCTAGCTTTTAATTATACAAAAGTTCGTAGTAAATAATAGTGAAGTGAAACAAATGTATGTACATCAAATAGTCATTATTCTAGTCAATCGTTACGGTTAATTAATGCGGTTAGTTACATTGTGAAATACATTTTCATTTACTTATCGCGCTAAGCTGATTATATGTGTGTTTAATTATAGACATAGCATGCCACTGCCTGAGTTAATATATTTAATCAAACTAATTCGATTGCTTTTAAGATAATTTAATTTTATACAATAAAGTATTTTTCACAATATTCATTGTTATTTGATGAAACCTAGCGGCCACAAAGAAGATTAAACGTCGATGCTAAACTCATTATGATAATAAAAAATTTTGACAACAATATTTACGCCTTTTGCATATGAATAGGTGGTCCAGATATATATTATTCTTTGATTGGTAAGATATACATATATGTCATTGATGAAAAAATAAAACAAAGTTTAGTCTGTATTTGTTTAATCATTAATTAATATTTATGTAATTATGGTGTTAAAATACATTTTAAGCATTACCTTTTGATGATTTATTATTTAAACCGATAGATTAGAGTTCGTATA
Source organism: Danaus plexippus (assembly GCF_018135715.1). NCBI lineage: Eukaryota > Metazoa > Arthropoda > Insecta > Lepidoptera > Nymphalidae > Danaus > Danaus plexippus. Next base: position 9,335,603 of record NC_083547.1, read on the forward strand.
TAGAAAGCCAGTCCTCAAGCGTCCAACAAAACGCTGAGCTATTACCGATAATTACCGAGTTCCGTTTGAATCAAACCCCATTGAGAATATAAGGGAGTATCCACTTCACCTGTCAATTATAGAAAAGGAATTAATTACATTAATTCGTTTCCTTTTCATTTCTTTTTGTTTCTACTCATTTACTATTCCATACTACATTTGCAATAATTTTCCTTTTTTTGCGTATTATTCTTACTAGTAGAAAATCGATAATTTTGTCGAAGAATAGACATAATCATTTAAAAATATTGAAGTATTTAAAATATAATTAGACTGAATATATAAACTAGGTATAAAGTAGATATAGAGAATTAAGTACCTGCTCGAGGTCTTAGAAATCATCGGGATGCGGATAGAGGAAGTTCGGTTAGGTTGGATATATTTACTTCGGTAGTCCCCCAAGCTGCTTTGATCGTTCGCGACTGTTTAGCAGTTTGTTCCAAATGAACTTAACCACTCCTAAAGAACTCAGAATATGTTCATTCAGTCTGTGGAGGAGTAAGATTTACATATAGTAGTGACATATAGTAACCCTACGATGTCCTTTCTGGTTCCAATTGGCCAGAGTCAGTTTTGGTCGTATGGTTGTGAGTTCAAGGCTCGTTGCTTTTCTCGCCATTATAGAAACCGGTCCGGGTTTTGTAGTAGGTAGGTGGGGATAATACGTTATCATTATCACGTACTTCTCTCCCATTCGCCTCCTGAATGATTTCTAATTTCTAATGGCAGGGCACTCTAGATCTATTTATCATAAGATTGGGAACTGTTCAACGCACATTACGCAATGTACAGTACCTAATGGCCTAAACGAACATGTCCTAGGACGTTACAACTGACATCAACAGCTGGCTATTCGAGAATTTGGACGTGGTGCTGTGATACAATGGAGTACTCCGATAAATATGAGCATATTGTAGATAACCGGCGGTAACGCGGGTCAGTAGAGTAAGGCAGATTGATGACCTAGAGTCCTGCTAGCGAACATAGTGGGCCCAAGTCCTCGTTTGCCGGAAGCTCCATATAAAAATCTCATGCATGGTATGCAGTAATGCATTCTCTAAAACTTTAAAAAATTATTTCAGTAATACTCGGATAAAGCAAGAAAGGTGTTTTAATAGGTTCATGTATGAATTATTAGGTTTAAACCGATAACAAAGTACTTTATACATAGACTGTTCTGAGTGCACTGCAACATATTAGCTAAATTAAAGAAAACTTGCGAGAACTAGAATATTGAAAAAATATTTAGCGATCACCAACTTATAACATGTTCTTATTAAAATTGCACGAAGTTAATACCGTTCGACTTCTAGGCTAGATTTTAAGTTCCTCTATTATTACGAAATTTGTTAAAGGACTAATAAACCTCCAAACATTTTATAAGGTTTCGAGAACATTGAATAATAAGAGAACGACGAGGCATTAAAATTTTACTGGAACAGAATTTTCAAACTATGTTTTGAGATATTCACTTTTCAGACACTAAACTATCTTGGTGAAACTAAAACTTGTGATAACTTTTAGGATAACTTCAAAACAATTGCTTCTCAGAATATTTAACTATTTCAATTAGTTAGGTAACTTTGTAGAAAGGTCAGATTATATAACTATGTTAAGAATCTTATTTAATGTTTTCATTGCAGAATTTATGTTCCATTGACTTAAATATTGGATATCATTATAAATATAAGCTTTCTTAGTTTAGATTGAGCGACTTGCATTGATCCTGTTCCTCTACAATAGGTGCACTTTAACATTTATAACACAGATAGCAAACGTAAAAAAAAAGATGTGTGGCACTCGGAGACTGCCGCGGTAAAGCTATTGCATAGCATTTTTTATCAACTTATGCAATTATAATTATATAGTTATTTTATTTATTCAGTATTTTTTTTTTCTTTCATAAGTTTGAGACTTTATATCTTCTAAATATATGAAAAATACCGCGTCAATGGTGTATTTACTTTATATAAAAAGTAAACTGTCGAAGTAAAATGAAAAATTGCCACTTGGATAGAAAAGCAACACACGTTTCAGTGTCGGGTTCTGAATCGCGCTATCAGTATTTTGTAGCTTGCTGACTATATATACGGTTGAGAGTGCTCGTTGCTCGGTAGTGTATTGTTTAATAATTAGAAAGAAATGACACAAAAATATCAGTAGAAATCATGATAGGCAACCGAGATAAAATTTCTCAGCATTCCATGGATTTCACCGTGCGGGTGCCGGATCCATCGCGTTGCAAAGAGATTAGCTTCAACAGTGCCATGGACTTGCGACCCAGGTATAAAGGGGCCCCTATCTAACGCGCGTTAAACCCTCACCTCCACCATCCAAGCTTCAGTCTACCTAATTAAATTTTAAAACTCACCTACTAGGGCTGTCTTTTGATGCACGTTCCAAGAATGAATTAATATTAGTTCTGGACAGGCCCCCAAGTCTTTTAGTAGATTGTAGAGAGATTTAGCCATTATACCTCTTGCCCCCACTTGTAAAGAGTACAAATCCATGATAAACCTATTTCTAGTGAGTTCACATGATGAGATCTCAGACTTTCGCGAGTTTTATATATTTAAATGAAACTAATATATTTCGGATTTACTACGCGGATTTTATTATTTTGAAACTACATAATCCCGACGTTTCGGTTACTTTTCAGCAACCGTGATCACGGGCAGACGAGATGCCCCATGCCGAAATATATTATTCATCTAGTAAGCTCGTAATATTTATTGAGCTTGATGGTATTTTGGGGATGTCTGCTTCCCAAGGAAGCATAAGCTCTATTATCACAGCGGACTTTAAGATTCGCGAATCTAAAAATATGTCTGGTTTGAAATATTCTCTGGGATTTTATATTGCTCTCATACGTTTTCATCTATACAGTCAAATCTAAAACCGCTTTAATGATAGAGTAAGGTTTGATGTTTAATTATATAGCCCTAGTGCCTTCTTGCACAAAACCTATTAATTAAAAAATGCAAAGAATAACAGTTATTACAGTATTAGGACCAGCTTAGTAACACCTTATGTTATAAAATAATAATAAATGACTTTACATATGCAGTTTAGAAATACAACACGTTACTCCGTGAAAAGTTTTATATAATAGCCAAATGATATATTTTTTTTATTGTCTTAGTTGTTACAATTTAATAATATTGTAAAATTCTATAACTCTTGAAATAATCAACCTTCTAATTTAGTTTAACCTTGATAAATTAACATTCAACGATACATTTCGATGGTAAAAGGTCCCACAAATAATAGTAAAAAGATTATGTCGATTCCAGAAGTCAAATATAAGGCAATATTACAAAATTAGACACCAATATTGGATAAAAATAGGACAATCCATTTGAAATATCATGAAATAAATTACTCATGGTTTCAAGCATCTAGGTGTTCCTCAAAAAGCCAGCGAGGTGTTATTAAAATTCATTAGTCTCAACTTGACGACTGCAGTTTGCTCATCAGACCGGTGTCTTTTTATACTGTCCAGAAACTAAATAATATAAAACATGAGTAAATATACTCTTAAATATGGAATGGCACAATTTCACTTTAATATTATTACAGAAATAAACATAACTTTAAAAGTTTTCACGAGTATTTTAAATACTGACGATCTGGAGTTTGACTTCGAAAACGTATAACTTTGCACAAAAAAAATATTAAAACACTTCAAAACAAATAAAATATACGTCGGTCGTTACTGTATACTTAGAGTGGCAAAGAAATTAAAGTAATACATAGACAGAACTGTTAGACTTGTGAAAGTTTAATAAAGATATATATTAAAGTGAAGACAAATTAATGTCACAACAAATATTGGGGAAACAGATGTTGGGTACTGATACAAAAAAGGCAAATTAACAGGTGCACATTAATAAAATAAAATTGATTTCAGATAATAATGTAATTTGTTTTATTATCAATCCAATGCTCAGGGTGGCTGGGATCAGACAGGCTTGAAAAGAAAGGCCATATGTAAATGTCTTTCTTCAGGCATAAGTCCGATACGCGTGATGTCAATCTTGTGCCACTTAACACCACCAAAACACAAGTATGCTTTTTTAAGATCCAAAAGGAGTCCGTTTACTACAATTCAAATTTTTCAAAATATAACCTTACAATACTTTAGGAACTTATTACGATTTTTGTTTCCGTGAGTACTTAGTTGTCGTATCTTTGTAAACTTTTTTATTAGTGGAATTATCTGAAAGATTTTCAATTATTTTGCCATCATAATCACTCGTAACCATTGTTACGGTCGCGTTTCCCTTATTTGCATGGAGAATAGTAAGGTCTTTATTGTTGCGGAGTTGTTTAAGTGAGAGTTAGCAGATTTTGAAAACACAATAGCCGAACCAAGCTACTACATCCGGTTTGACAAAACACAGATTTTTGTTCTTGAAGAATGGTACATATCAACATTCATCCGCGAGGCTATTGAAATACAATAAAGAAAACATTCTAATTTCAAAAGAGGAGATGGCTAGCAATGACCTAACACCTGGGATCCCCTCAAGAAAATATAAAATTCCAAGTCCGTGATCACACTTCCAGACCTCAAGTTACAGTTAAAACATCTGTGTGCATCCAAAGCAAAACCCAAGATAATTTAAAAATCGTTGGCAGTACATGTAAAAAAACAAAACTGACTGACAAATACTTTCACGTGATCACGGTTGCTGTAATGAAAGCGAAACGTCTGAAAATGTAAAACTAAAATAATGAAATCGCGTAGTTATCAAAATACAACTTCATATCAAATGTGTACACGCGACAATGTTAGATAGCATCTACAGCTTCCTCCATTATTATTATTATTATTATTTTTATTATTAATTATTTAACTTATTATTTTTGAGCATATATCTAAAACATTAACTGGAAGCCATAAACTTCCGGCACAAAATGACGATAATGACTATTCTTCTTTAGCTATTGTGTATTTTTATCATCATTTTTTATTTTAATAACGCAAACATATATCGAAAATAAATAAAATTTGCCTTTAAGTTACCTTATAATATTTTCTACCTTCTATTTCAAAAATACGTTTCTATTGAAAAGATTTTACTAAAAATACTTTACCGATACGGAAGCTGAATCTTCTTATTTATTGAGTTTTGTGACGTCCCCGAATGGAGCGGACTTAAGTGCAGTTTCATTGGTACGAGCGTTCGTATGGGAAACGTTACTTTGCGACTATTGTTATTTACTACAAACGGTTATTTCATAGCTTTATTTTGAATAATATTAGGGACAGAAAAGCACTTGATTTAGATTGGAGCCGCAAACATACTGAACGATATCATATATTTCGACGTCACGTTTTAGGTCCTAAAATTAATAGCCTGGAACAAATATCTTAAAAAATGACTTGAATTATTTATCTTGAATTTATAATATGAAAATCTTCATACAGGATTATTATTATGGTCTGTACGTTGTCAACTGTGTTAGGATGTTACTCTATGGATGATGAGAACTTAAGGGTTTATAATCTCTTTTGCTCGCTACTAATTGAGTTTCATATTTTTGTAAATTGTTATATTGTTTTCTATACATAAGTGTAAATCTGTAAATAAACTCAGAAAGAAGATTACGCATAAAGTAAATATTTAATAAGTTTCTAAAAATTAACTTCTAATAAATTCAACAATGTAGCTTTTGCATGACTTTGAAAAATATATTTTCAGAATTTGATAAAGTAGAGACGAAACCTCTTAGCATACAATGAATTCACCGTGCGGGTGCCGGGTCCATTGCGTTGCAGGGAGAGGAGCTTCAACAGTGCCTGGGACTAGCGACCCAGGTGTAGGTTTAAGGGGCCCCTAACTAACGCGCGTTAAACGCTTACCTCCACTGTCCAACCTCCTCTCCCTACCTAACCATATTTGAAAAGAAATTACATTTTGTAAATATACTCGTATATATATACGATAAAGCTATAATTTTGTTCCTCGAACTTGATGCGATATTTAGAGTAATATATGTGATGAATGCATGTTAAGGATAATGATGAGGAAATTACAACGTTAGAAGTTTTTGTTTACACTAAAACACAGTTATTCATTATATCCACCCGAATTAGTGTGGCTTTATCATGTCGGTTGATAAACCAATAATGGACATAATATAGCCTTTTGATGAAGGTAACTCAGCTCGAAGTAACAAAAACCTTTGTTGAGAAACAACGCTGGGTGTAAGATATTGTAATAACATCAGTAAGCATCTAATGAACTGACAACAGTAAGTTTCAAAACGTTTGTAACAAACGATTCCAATCTCAATACACTCGTAATAAGAACAGTAATTTACACTCTCGAGCGACTATTTAAACTGTCACCTTGTACTTCGGCTCGTGTCTCGTCTCGCGACTCATACGCAAGTGTAAATCCCGGGTTAGACACCCACAAAACATCTCATATAAATTGTTTTGGATATAAAAATGTCCACTTTCCAATTTCCAAAAGTATATTTAAACTACGTCTCGATCCGAAACAAACAGTAATATTATTTCAAAAAGCTATTAATTTTAAATGAAAATATAAAAGCATCGTAATTAAGAAGTATTTGCGAAACGCAAAAGGAATTGATTGTATGTGTACATATTTTGTAAAATTACTCAAACATTTGTTTCAAATATAAACGTTACGTCTCCTTTGTTTCTTACCGTAACATTGCCTGTTGTTTCTTACCCTCGTTAAAGGTTTGAATAAAATGTCACTGTCGTGACTTTACTTCGACCGACATCCTTTGTATAAAGTACTAACAAACGGAGATCAAGATATTTATGTTATAATGGTATTACATCTAAGTCGTCCTCATAAAATAAAAATAAACACATCTTATTGAGATGATATTTAAAAAAAGATAATACACAAAGTAAATAAATAAAATAATACACAAAGTATTTTATGGGAAAAATAAAAAAAATTAACAAACACTAAAATACATCTACACAATAGTTAAAATAACATTACGCCAGCTCCAAATTCATAGATTTACAAAAAATCCACTGGAACAAAAAAATCCTAATTTAATGTGACAAGCTGATTGACTAATTGAAAATAAGAATACCTTCCACTAACTCACACTTCAGGCGGAATACATGTCATGTAATTTATTTTACTGTTTTTAATACATATATATATTATCCCAGTACAACAACTTCAAAACTTGTCTTTGTTGTGGCACAACACTTATTTGTTACGTCACATTTCTTTATTTGTAACCAATTTGCAATATCTTCTTGTTACTTTCTATTAATAAAATATGTTTTGATTCAATGTGTAAATTTTGCAGATTTATCATTGACATGACAAAAAAATCTTCCGTAGTACATTTCGATGACAATAACACATGGAAAAGTATTTCCAAGCTTTCTTTTAAAAGCTATCAAAGGAAACGTCATTATACTACTAGGTTTAGCTTCAACATAACAAGAAAGTATATATGGGAATAAAGTTCTGATTTTTATATATATTTTTTCTTCTACAGCCATGAATTCAGGTGTCATAATTTAATAAGTAAAAAAAGACACGTGTCTTCCCACGGTAGACCCAGAAAATAACAATCACTTTAGTTACAGACAATTAAGGTTTTGTAAAAATCGGTCATCAGGCCATTTGCGGGTCCTCTCTCCCAGGTTACCTTCAAGTCCAAAAAGCTTTTGATACTGTTTGTCACGATATTGTAAACTTTGAAGCTGCGGCACGTTGGCTGGCCTGATTACAGCGGAGACCTCTGGTGTAAGTGATTTGCAGTTTTAGAATGACTACGTGCTACTAATATTGAAACCTAAAAGCTATTACTGAGATGTTGCATTCACCGACTACGACATCACTTCCACCGACTAACTCGTAAAATGACCGCCAAGCACTGTCCATTCATTATAAAAAGAATGTAATAAAAAGAAATAAAATAATAATTAAATTGTTTTACTTACGGGAAGTTGTTATATTATACAATTTTATATTTCCTTTGAAGTCTTATATGCTTCCATAAATAATTCAAAATGATTTTTATCACATCCAAATTGTTACATGAAATTTTTTTCTGATATGATTGCGGTTTTAACCTAATCTTCTCCTCTAACGCTCTGATCCAATTCTTTATACCCACCCCACATTTAGTTTAAGTGAAATATCCTCAGTCAAATAATAGGAGTTCTACAAAAAATATCTTAATTTGACATAAGTTGCTGAAAATTTTTCAAATCAAGGTAAAAACTTTTTTTTGTGACAACTTAACATTAGGGTTTTTATATGCTGTAATAGATTTAAACAAGAAAATAAATTAAGTTTGGTAGGTCAAAATCATTATATCAACCATCATCCACTCTAAACAGAGATATGTTCCAAAGATTAATACAAACCAATGGCGCAGGTTACAGTCCGCCTTAGGTCTCGTCGCCGTTTCCAGACACATTTTACTTCACAATGCTTATTTTACTTACAGAACCCACTCACTGCCTCTGGGGAAATACTTTAGCACAAAATTTGCTCATTCGCTATAGCTTTCACACAATTATACAATACCTTATTTTTAAATGTTTAGACTAATCTCACAGTGAATGTATTTATTTTATATCCTCGCCTTATTAGGGTAAGCTCAGGTAAGCCATTTTAAATTTATAGCCTTTAATTTTGTTCCGTTTTGTAATAAAAATTTACCCATATAAAGATATTTTAACTCTCATAAAATATAATATGTTACAAGTTATGACACGTTCAGATGACGCCTTGATTTTTATGACCGAAGAAGCATCTCAGGTTATTAGTTTATATTAAACTTTAGCTTTTTACGGCTTTCAACATTAACATAAATTTTACTGAACCTCTCGTTAACATTCGCTGTATTCCGTAGTTAAATTATTTAGAAATTTCAAATATCAAACTAATAATGAACATGTATTGTTGACCTTACTTGCCAATAGGTGCTTATGGTTATTGTTGCTGACAGATCTGTAAAAAATAATATCTGCTTGATTTTAAGGTAATCATTTTCACAATGAGTTCCATATTATGTATAGCATCGACCTCACGTAACTCCGATTC